>NC_092284.1:6217418-6322418 GCF_036320965.1 Panulirus ornatus
GGTATGTCCAGGACTGTGGCCACATACCACACCAGCCACCAGGGCACCACAGTTCCAGGTCTGGTATGTCCAGGACTGTGGCCACATACCACACCAGCCACCAGGGCACCACAGTTCCAGGCCTGGTATGTCCAGGACTGTGGCCTCATACCACACCAGCCACCAGGCCACCACAGTTCCAGGTCTGGTATGTCCAGGACTGTGGCCTCATACCACACCAGCCACCAGGGCACCACAGTTCCAGGTCTGGTATGTCCAGGACTGTGGCCTCATACCACACCAGCCACCAGGGCACCACAGTTCCAGGTCTGGTATGTCCAGGACTGTGGCCTCATACCACACCAGCCACCAGGGCACCACAGTTCCAGGCCTGGTATGTCCAGGACTGTGGCCACATACCACACCAGCCACCAGGCCACCACAGTTCCAGGTCTGGTATGTCCAGGACTGTGGCCTCATACCACACCAGCCACCAGGGCACCACAGTTCCAGGCCTGGTATGTCCAGGACTGTGGCCTCATACCACACCAGCCACCAGGGCACCACAGTTCCAGGTCTGGTATGTCCAGGACTGTGGCCTCATACCACACCAGCCACCAGGGCACCACAGTTCCAGGTCTGGTATGTCCAGGACTGTGGCCTCATACCACACCAGCCACCAGGACACCACAGTTCCAGGTCTGGTATGTCCAGGACTGTGGCCTCATACCACACCAGCCACCAGGACACCACAGTTCCAGGTCTGGTATGTCCAGGACTGTGGCCACATACCACACCAGCCACCAGGGCACCACAGTTCCAGGCCTGGTATGTCCAGGACTGTGGCCTCATACCACACCAGCCACCAGGGCACCACAGTTCCAGGTCTGGTATGTCCAGGACTGTGGCCTCATACCACACCAGCCACCAGGCCACCACAGTTCCAGGTCTGGTATGTCCAGGACTGTGGCCTCATACCACACCAGCCACCAGGGCACCACAGTTCCAGGTCTGGTATGTCCAGGACTGTGGCCTCATACCACACCAGCCACCAGGCCACCACAGTTCCAGGTCTGGTATGTCCAGGACTGTGGCCTCATACCACACCAGCCACCAGGACACCACATGTAGATCCACAACACACATGTAGATCCCCAACACACATGTAGATCCCCAACACACATGTAGATCCACAACACACATGTAGATCCCCAACACACATGTAGATCCCCAACACACATGTAGATCCCCAACACACATGTAGATCCACAACACACATGTAGATCCCCAACACACATGTAGATCCCCAACACACATGTAGATCCCCAACACACATGTAGATCCCCAACACACATGTAGATCCCCAACACACATGTAGATCCCCAACACACATGTAGATCCCCAACACACATGTAGATCCCCAACACACATGTAGATCCCCAACACACATGTAGATCCCCAACACACATGTAGATCCCCAACACACATGTAGATCCCCAACACACATGTAGATCCCCAACACACATGTAGATCCCCAACACACATGTAGATCCCCAACACACATGTAGATCCCCAACACACATGTAGATCCCCAACACACATGTAGATCCCCAACACACATGTAGATCCCCAACACACATGTAGATCCCCAACACACATGTAGATCCCCAACACACATGTAGATCCCCAACACACATGTAGATCCCCAACACACATGTAGATCCCCAACACACATGTAGATCCCCAACACACATGTAGATCCCCAACACACATGTAGATCCCCAACACACATGTAGATCCCCAACACACATGTAGATCCCCAACACACATGTAGATCCCCAACACACATGTAGATCCCCAACACACATGTAGATCCCCAACACACATGTAGATCCCCAACACACATGTAGATCCCCAACACACATGTAGATCCCCAACACACATGTAGATCCCCAACACACATGTAGATCCCCAACACACATGTAGATCCCCAACACACATGTAGATCCCCAACACACATGTAGATCCCCAACACACATGTAGATCCCCAACACACATGTAGATCCCCAACACACATGTAGATCCCCAACACACATGTAGATCCCCAACACACATGTAGATCCCCAACACACATGTAGATCCCCAACACACATGTAGATCCCCAACACACATGTAGATCCCCAACACACATGTAGATCCCAACACACATGTAGATCCCCAACACACATGTAGATCCACAACACACATGTAGATCCACAACACACATGTAGATCCCCAACACACATGTAGATCCCCAACACACATGTAGATCCCCAACACACATGTAGATCCCCAACACACATGTAGATCCCCAACACACATGTAGATCCCCAACACACATGTAGATCCCCAACACACATGTAGATCCCCAACACACATGTAGATCCCCAACACACATGTAGATCCCCAACACACATGTAGATCCCCAACACACATGTAGATCCCCAACACACATGTAGATCCCCAACACACATGTAGATCCCCAACACACATGTAGATCCCCAACACACATGTAGATCCCCAACACACATGTAGATCCCCAACACACATGTAGATCCCCAACACACATGTAGATCCCCAACACACATGTAGATCCCCAACACACATGTAGATCCCCAACACACATGTAGATCCCCAACACACATGTAGATCCCCAACACACATGTAGATCCCCAACACACATGTAGATCTCCAACACACATGTAGATCCCCAACACACATGTAGATCCCCAACACACATGTAGATCCCCAACACACATGTAGATCCCCAACACACATGTAGATCCCCAACACACATGTAGATCCCCAACACACATGTAGATCCCCAACACACATGTAGATCCCCAACACACATGTAGATCCCCAACACACATGTAGATCCCCAACACACATGTAGATCCTCTTCTCTCAAGACATTAATAACCTCAGTTGTAGACAGACGACCGGTCGGGTCTCCTGGTCTCTGTAGAATATATTCTCAGACAACAACACAGATGAGAGGGAATGGTCGTTAACTCACACATCTTAACTACCAGTTCTGCTCGTTATATAAACCTGGAGACGAGACCTGTCCTCACAACCAAGTTGTTGATGTGGACACTACAACATTGTCATCACGTAAGGGGCCATCACAACCTCCCTAGTATTACAGGCTGGACAATATTACAGGCTGGACAATATTACAGACTGGACAATATTACAGGCTGGACAATATTACAGGCAGGACAATATTACAGGCTGGACAACATTACAGGCTGGACGATATTACAGGCAGGACAATATTACAGGCTGGACAACATTACAGGCTGGACGATATTACAGGCAGGACAATATTACAGGCAGGACAACATTACAGGCAGGACAATATTACAGGCTGGACAATATTACAGGCTGGACAATATTACAGGCAGGACAATATTACAGGCAGGACGATATTACGGGCAGGACAATATTACAGGAAGGACAATATTACAGGCTGGACAATATTACAGGCTGGACAATATTACAGGCTGGACAATATTACAGGCTGGACAATATTACAGGCTGGACAATATTACAGGCTGGGCAATATTACAGGCTGGACAATATTACAGGCAGGACAATATTACAGGCTGGACAATATTACAGGCTGGACAATATTACAGGCTGGACAATATTACAGGCTGGGCAATATTACAGGCTGGACAATATTACAGGCAGGACGATATTACGGGCAGGACAATATTACAGGAAGGACAATATTACAGGCTGGACAATATTACAGGCTGGACAATATTACAGGCTGGACAATATTACAGGCAGGACAATATTACAGGCAGGACAATATTACAGACTGGACAATATTACAGGCAGGACAATATTACAGGCTGGACAATATTACAGGCTGGACAATATTACAGGCAGGACAATATTACAGAATACAGGCGACAATATTACAGGCAGGACAATATTACAGGCAGGACAATATTACAGGCTGGACAATATTAACAGGCAGGACAATATTACAGGCAGGACAATATTACAGCTGGACAATATTACAGGCAGGGACAATATTACAGGCAGGACAATATTACAGGCTGGACTATTACAGGCTGGACAATATTACAGGCAGGACAATATTACAGGCTGGACAATATTACAGGCAGGACAATATTACAGGCAGGACAATATTACAGGCAGGACAATATTACAGGCTGGAAATATTACAGGCAGGACAATATTACAGGCAGGACAATATTACAGGCTGGACAATATTACAGGCTGACAATATTACAGGCAGGACAATATTACAGGCAGGACAATATTACAGGCTGGACAATATTACAGGCAGGACAATATTACAGGCAGGACAATATTACAGGCTGGACAATATTACAGGCAGGACAATATTACAGGCAGGACAATATTACAGGCAGGACAATATTACAGGCTGGACAATATTACATGCAGGACAATATTACAGGCTGGACAATATTACAGGCAGGACAATATTACAGGCTGGACAATATTACAGGCAGGACAATATTACAGGCAGGACAATATTACAGGCAGGACAATATTACAGGCTGGACAATATTACAGGCAGGACAATATTACAGGCAGGACAATATTACAGGCAGGACAATATTACAGGCAGGACAATATTACAGGCAGGACAATATTACAGGCAGGACAATATTACAGGCTGGACAATATTACAGGCAGGACAATATTACAGGCTGGACAATATTACAGGCAGGACAATATTACAGGCTGGACAATATTACAGGCAGGACAATATTACAGGCTGGACAATATTACAGGCAGGACAATATTACAGGCAGGACAATATTACAGGCAGGACAATATTACAGGCAGGACAATATTACAGGCAGGACAATATTACAGGCTGGACAATATTACAGGCAGGACAATATTACAGGCAGGACAATATTACAGGCTGGACAATATTACAGGCAGGACAATATTACAGGCTGGACAATATTACAGGCTGGACAATATTACAGGCAGGACAATATTACAGGCTGGACAATATTACAGGCTGGACAATATTACAGGCTGGACAATATTACAGGCTGGACAATATTACAGGCAGGACAATATTACAGGCTGGACAATATTACAGGCTGGACAATATTACAGGCAGGACAATATTACAGGCAGGACAATATTACAGGCTGGACAATATTACAGGCTGGACAATATTACAGGCTGGACAATATTACAGGCAGGACAATATTACAGGCTGGACAATATTACAGGCAGGACAATATTACAGGCAGGACAATATTACAGGCTGGACAATATTACAGGCAGGACAATATTACAGGCTGGACAATATTACAGGCTGGACAATATTACAGGCAGGACAATATTACAGGCAGGACAATATTACAGGCTGGACAATATTACAGGCTGGACAATATTACAGGCAGGACAATATTACAGGCAGGACAATATTACAGGCTGGACAATATTACAGGCTGGACAATATTACAGGCAGGACAATATTACAGGCAGGACAATATTACAGGCTGGACAATATTACAGGCTGGACAATATTACAGGCTGGACAATATTACAGGCAGGACAATATTACAGGCTGGACAATATTACAGGCAGGACAATATTACAGGCAGGACAATATTACAGGCAGGACAATATTACAGGCAGGACAATATTACAGGCTGGACAATATTACAGGCTGGACAATATTACAGGCTGGACAATATTACAGGCAGGACAATATTACAGGCAGGACAATATTACAGGCAGGACAATATTACAGGCTGGACAATATTACAGGCAGGACAATATTACAGGCAGGACAATATTACAGGCTGGACAATATTACAGGCAGGACAATATTACAGGCTGGATAGCACTGGGCCGTCCAGATAGTGGTATAAGAACACAGCTAAAGGTCAAAATCCTATATCGGCTGTAAACCATCGTAGGCCATCTGTACCGCCAGTGTTGTAGACCAGACGGTACAGCAACCAGCTGTACCATCATGATCATCTTAGCTCTAACAAGCAGTTAGAAGCAGTTACCAATATCAAACAGTTAGCTATATCATACAGTTAGCTATGACAAGTAGATAGCTGTAACAAGCAGGTAGTTCAAACAAGCAGTTCGCTGTCACAAGAAACTGATCATGACCAACCAATTAGCTGTAACAAGTAGTCGATCGTAACAATCAGTCAGTCGTAACGAGGCAATGCAGGAGGAACGAGGTGGGATCCAACAAACTGTGATCATCATACATCAGTGATGGAGGTAAACAAACATCATTATCTCTCTTTCTCTCTCTCTCTCTCTCTCTCTCTCTCTCTCTCTCTCTCTCTCTCTCTCTCTCTCTCTCTCTCCCTTACTCTCTCTCTCTCTCTCTCTCTCTCTCTCTCCCTCTCTCTCTCTCTCTCTCTCTCTCTCTCTCTCTCTCTCTCTCTCTCTCTCTCTCTCTCTCTCTCTCCCTTACTCTCTCTCTCTCTCTCTCTCTTACTCTCCCTTACTCTCTCTCTCTCTCTCTCTCTTCCTTACTCTCTCTCTCTCTCCCTTACTCTCTCTCTCTCCCTTACTCTCTCTCTCTCCCTTACTCTCTCTCTCTCTCTCTCTCTCTCTCTCTCTCCTCTCTCTCTCTCTCTCTCTCTCTCCCTTACTCTCTCTCTCTCTCTCTCTCTCTCTCTCTCTCTCTCTCTCTCTCTCTCTCTCTCTCTCTCTCTCTCTCTCTCTCTCTCTCTCTCTCTCCCTTACTCTCTCTCTCTCTCTCTCCCTCTCTCCTCTCTCTCCCTCTCTCTCTCTCTCTCCTCTCCCTCTCTCTCTCTCTCTCTCTCTCTCTCTCTCTCTCTCTCTCTCTCTCTCTCTCTCCCTCTCTCTCTCTCTCTCTCTCTCTCTCTCTCTCTCTCTCTCTCTCTCTCTCTCACACACACGACTGGTCGTTCACTGGGTCATCCACAATAATGATCTTGGACCACCAACTTATCCACAAGGATGAAGACAAGAAACACCATAATAACACCTGGATATATACCCAGGATGTTATAACACTATGTCCGGGTCCTGCAAGATGTACTCAGTGTTCCACCAAGGATAGAACACAGAACCATGGGGAGATAAGAACACAGAACCATGGGGAGATAAGAACACAGAACCATGGGGAGATAAGTTGCCAAGTGCACTTTCGTGTCATAATCACATCATCATCAGGGGAGACACAAGAGAGAAATATAACAGTCAGTTGATATACAACGAAGAGACGTAGCTAGGACGCCATTTGGTAAATAAGTGACTACCCGAATGTAGGTTAGGTGTGTTCAAGTCTGACAACAAGCGTGTCATAAACTTATTATGTAGACAAGAAGGGGAATTGTTTACAAATTTCATTAACAATAAAGCAATCCAATTTGTATAAGCCTTCACTGGTATCAATCTTGCAATTCTTTGTGTATTTACTAATGGAAGATTCAATAATATTTCTCGCTGCACAGAAGAATAGTTAACAATTGAGATGGCATTACTCCAGTCAATACAATGATCATAGTTTTCAACATGACTAACAAGGCATTTGATTCTTGTCCCGTTCTTATACTATATTTATGTTGCTTAAGTCCAACAGAAAGATCCTTACCAGTCTGCCCAACATAAAACTTATTACAATTTGTACATGGCACTCTATGAACACATCCTGCGGAACTTTCTGGTGAGTTCTTGATTTTGATAGACTTTACAGTAGTGTTGTTGCTTAAGACAACATTGACATTTAAGGATTTAAGCAACATAGGAAGTAAAGTCTGGCTTACATAAATATATTGACATGTCTTCCATTTGACGACGTAAACACTCCCAATTGTTGCATGATTTGGTCTACTATTTATTAAGGTCTTACTGATGCTGTTATTGTAGTGGAAAGCAACATTACAAGCAATGTTTGTTTAGAACATGTCTTAGATTAGCTAAGTTGGGATAATAGGGCAAGACTAAACATTTAGACTTATCCTTATTTGTCACATTTTTGTTACAAGAAACATTAAATGTCTTACTAACTTTCCAGTAAACTTTGTTCACAAACCAATTGGGATAATATAACTGCCTAACGATACGTCTTATATGACTACATTCATCTACCACCAGGTCAAACTGTAAGGGAGAGATGTTATTGGCACCGTCATTCAGGGATGACCACAAAAATGCCATCGCTAAACATTGTCATGATGAAAATGATGACCACCTTGGCCATAGATCTTGAAAATCCCGTTATTTTATAGCCCTCTGCTGATTATGTCACACGTAACGTCATTGAATCTGTCTTAATTGCTAATACTAAGAACTTTAATTTGTCCCCAGGTAATTTTAAAACCCATTCTAGCATTAACCAAATCATCATGAGACAATTATCAAGACACAATAATATAAACCAGTTGTTCAAGACACAGCCAGGTCAACCCCCTTAATCACTCTCCCTTACAACGGTTATGGCCAGACAAAGCAGACAGTGGTTGGCCTATAGAGATTGGTGTTGGACGGCGGGAATCAAGTGTGATGTTGGCATTGAAATAACTTTGTTAAGTACTGATGATGATGATGAAGTGGATTGTCTCCACCAAACATGTCATGCCACATCACACACACACACACACACACACACACACACACACACACATATATATATATATATATATATATATATATATATATATATATATATATATATATATATATATATATATATACATAAACTCTAGAGTAATTTCTATGGAAAGGTTCTGGTGTGACACAAGACCATGCTAAAACATCTTGTAGTCCAAGATTGCGCTACTTCCAGGAGCAGGTAAATGTAGATTCCTTGAAAGTGAGAAATGATTGAACGAGACTGTGTTCCCATGACACAGCACTTGCCAAAGGTTTTTTTCCACACGCGTTGTAACCTCGAGCAGGTGGAGTCCGGTAACACCGCTCATCACTATGATATACATATGTGTTTATGTATTTCATTTCGTATACATAAACGTATGAATGTTGACATGTGAGACAAGATGTGAACATCACATGTTATGAAGATATTATACACATAACACGAAGGGAAATCAATGTGAGGTGTATGACAGTGTCTGTCATGCAGTTTAAGCTGGGTGAGGTGTATGACAGTGTCTGTCATGCAGTTTAAGCTGGGTGAGGTGTATGACAGTGTCTGTCATGCAGTTTAAGCTGGGTGAGGTGTATGACAGTGTCTGTCATGCAGTTTAAGCTGGGTGAGGTGTATGACAGTGTCTGTCATGCAGTTTAAGCTGGGTGAGGTGTATGACAGTGTCTGTCATGCAGTTTAAGCTGGGTGAGGTGTATGACAGTGTCTGTCATGCAGTTTAAGCTGGGTGAGGTGTATGACAGTGTCTGTCATGCAGTTTAAGCTGGGTGAGGTTTAAGACAGTGTCTGTCATGCAGTTTAAGCTGGGTGAGGTGTATGACAGGGTCTGTCATGCAGTTTAAGCTGGGTGAGGTTTAAGACAGTGTCTGTCATGCAGTTTAAGCTGGGTGAGGTGTATGACAGTGTCTGTCATCAGTTTAAGCTGGGTGAGGTGTATGACAGTGTCTGTCATGCAGTTTAAGCTGGGTGAGGTGTATGACAGTGTCTGTCATGCAGTTTAAGCTGGGTGAGGTGTATGACAGTGTCTGTCATGCAGTTTAAGCTGGGTGAGGTGTATGACAGTGTCTGTCATGCAGTTTAAGCTGGGTGAGGTATATGACAGGGTCTGTCATGCAGTTTAAGCTGGGTGAGGTTTATGACAGTGTCTGTCATGCAGTTTAAGCTGGGTGAGGTATATGACAGTGTCTGTCATGCAGTTTAAGCTGGGTGAGGTGTATGACTGTGTCTGTCATGCAGTTTAAGCTGGGTGAGGTATATGACAGTGTCTGTCATGCAGTTTAAGCTGGGTGAGGTGTATGACAGTGTCTGTCATGCAGTTTAAGCTGGGTGAGGTATATGACAGGGTCTGTCATGCAGTTTAAGCTGGGTGAGGTTTATGACAGTGTCTGTCATGCAGTTTAAGCTGGGTGAGGTATATGACAGTGTCTGTCATCAGTTTAAGCTGGGTGAGGTGTATGACAGTGTCTGTCATGCAGTTTAAGCTGGGTGAGGTGTATGACAGTGTCTGTCATGCAGTTTAAGCTGGGTGAGGAATATGACAGGGTCTGTCATGCAGTTTAAGCTGGGTGAGGTGTATGACAGGGTTTAGCATGCAGTTTAAGCTGGGTGAGGTGTATGACAGTGTCTGTCATGCAGTTTAAGCTGGGTGAGGTGTATGACAGTGTCTGTCATGCAGTTTAAGCTGGGTGAGGTGTATGACAGGGTCTGTCATGCAGTTTAAGCTGGGTGAGGTGTATGACAGGGTTTAGCATGCAGTTTAAGCTGGGTGAGGTGTATGACAGTGTCTGTCATGCAGTTTAAGCTGGGTGAGGTGTATGACAGTGTCTAGCATGCAGTTTAAGCTGGGTGAGGTGTATGACAGTGTCTGTCATGCAGTTTAAGCTGGGTGAGGTTTAAGACAGGGTCTGTCATGCAGTTTAAGCTGGGTGAGGTGTATGACAGTGTCTGTCATGCAGTTTAAGCTGGGTGAGGTGTATGACAGTGTCTGTCATGCAGTTTAAGCTGGGTGAGGTGTATGACAGTGTCTGTCATGCAGTTTAAGCTGGGTGAGGTTTAAGACAGGGTCTGTCATGCAGTTTAAGCTGGGTGAGGTGTATGACAGGGTCTGTCATGCAGTTTAAGCTGGGTGAGGTGTATGACAGGGTCTAGCATGCAGTTTAAGCTGGGTGAGGTGTATGACAGTGTCTGTCATGCAGTTTAAGCTGGGTGAGGTGTATGACAGTGTCTAGCATGCAGTTTAAGCTGGGTGAGGTATATGACAGGGTCTGTCATGCAGTTTAAGCTGGGTGAGGTGTATGACAGTGTCTATCATGCAGTTTAAGCTGGGTGAAGTGTATGACAGTGTCTGTCATGCAGTTTAAGCTGGGTGAGGTGTATGACAGTGTCTAGCATGCAGTTTAAGCTGGGTGAGGTGTATGACAGGGTCTAGCATGCAGTTTAAGCTGGGTGAGGTGTATGACAGGGTCTAGCATGCAGTTTAAGCTGGGTGAGGTGTATGACAGGGTCTAGCATGCAGTTTAAGCTGGGTGAGGTGTATGACAGGGTCTAGCATGCAGTTTAAGCTGGGTGAGGTGTATGACAGTGTCTGTCATGCAGTTTAAGCTGGGTGAGGTGTATGACAGGGTCTAGCATGCAGTTTAAGCTGGGTGAGGTGTATGACAGTGTCTGTCATGCAGTTTAAGCTGGGTGAGGTGTATGACAGGGTCTAGCATGCAGTTTAAGCTGGGTGAGGTGTATGACAGTGTCTGTCATGCAGTTTAAGCTGGGTGAGGTGTATGACAGGGTCTAGCATGCAGTTTAAGCTGGGTGAGGTGTATGACAGTGTCTAGCATGCAGTTTAAGCTGGGTGAGGTTTGTGTTAGCCTCTATGCTTCCACTTAAGACGACGAGAAAATAATTTGATGTAGAATTTATTCATAAAAAAAAAAAGGTTTTTTTTCCCCCGTGTCTGAGCTGCTAGAACCCGAGGTTTTTTTCCCCCAGCCAGAAATTATGATATGCAAATGAAGGTGTCTGAACTACATCGGACGTGCGAAAATGTATTACTTTACTCCAACTTGAAATAGACGTACGACATGATGATGATGATGATGCCAACATATGATGCATTGATCAATGCAGTGAGCAGGGTATGTGGTGGGCTGGACGGGCCAACATAATGACACATACACGCCAGTAAATCCATCTTTACCTCACTACATCAACATAATAACACACACAGACACACACACACAACACACACACTCCCGTCACAACACTGGCAGATCTGAGATGGACACAAGATGAAGCATTTCTTCATATTCTACACAAACCATTCATCTGCTCCACACTAAACCACGCCTCACCGTTCGGCAATAAATCCATCTTTACCTCACTACATCAACATAATAACACACACAGACACACACACACAACACACACACTCCACTCCCTCCCTCTCACAACACTGGCAGACCTGAGATGGACACAAGATGAAGTATTTCTTCATATTCTACACAAACCATTCATCTGCTCCATCCTAAACCACGCCTCACCGTTCTGCTCAACACACACACACACGTTCACCACCTTGTAGTGTGGATACAATACTTCCAATATGCTTGCTACTCACTTTTTGACAACACCACTAAACCCCTTCCCAAATAAACCACTCTAAAGTAAACCCCTTCCCAAATAAACCACTCTAAAGTAAACCTCTTCCCAAATAAACCACTCTAAAGTAAACCTCTTCCCAAATAAACCATTCTAAAGTAAACCTCTTCCCAAACAAACCATTCTAAAGTAAACCTCTTCCCAAACAAACCATTCTAAAGTAAACCTCTTCCCAAACAAACCATTCTAAAGTAAACCTCTTCCAAACACACACCACAAACTACACTCCCCAGACATGTACGGGTCATCACTTCTCGTTCGGTCTGACTACAACTGTTGTGTTACGGTCTTGACCACAACAGTTGTGTTACGGTCTTGACCACAACTGTTGTGTTACGGTCTTGACCACAACAGTTGTGTTACGGTCTGACCACAACTGTTGTGTTACGGTCTCACCACAACTGTTGTGTTACGGTCTTGACCACAACAGTTGTGTTACGGTCTGGCCACAACAGTTGTGTTACGGTCTTGACCACAACAGTTGTGTTACGGTCTTGACCACAACAGTTGTGTTACGGTCTTGACCACAACAGTTGTGTTACGGTCTTGACCACAACAGTTGTGTTACGGTCTTGACCACAACAGTTGTGTTACGGTCTTGACCACAACAGTTGTGTTACGGTCTTGACCACAACAGTTGTGTTACGGTCTTGACCACAACAGTTGTGTTACGGTCTTGACCACAACAGTTGTGTTACGGTCTGACCACAACTGTTGTGTTACGGTCTCACCACAACTGTTGTGTTACGGTCTTGACCACAACAGTTGTGTTACGGTCTGGCCACAACAGTTGTGTTACGGTCTTGACCACAACAGTTGTGTTACGGTCTTGACCACAACAGTTGTGTTACGGTCTTGACCACAACAGTTGTGTTACGGTCTTGACCACAACAGTTGTGTTACGGTCTGACCACAACAGTTGTGTTACGGTCTCACCACAACTGTTGTGTTACGGTCTTGACCACAACAGTTGTGTTACGGTCTGGCCACAACAGTTGTGTTACGGTCTTGACCACAACAGTTGTGTTACGGTCTGACCACAACAGTTGTGTTACGGTCTTGACCACAACAGTTGTGTTACGGTCTTGACCACAACAGTTGTGTTACGGTCTGGCCACAACAGTTGTGTTACGGTCTTGACCACAACAGTTGTGTTACGGTCTGGCCACAACAGTTGTGTTACGGTCTGACCACAACAGTTGTGTTACGGTCTTGACCACAACAGTTGTGTTACGGTCTGGCCACAACAGTTGTGTTACGGTCTGGCCACAACAGTTGTGTTACGGTCTGGCCACAACAGTTGTGTTACGGTCTGACCACAACAGTTGTGTTACGGTCTGACCACAACAGGTGATGGACCGTGGTTGGTCCAGATCACAACCTGGTGTACAACATTTGGTCATGACCATACATGTTTACACCCTACCTCACTCAGGACATGTTCTCCCTGCTCCCTGCTCCCTGCTGCTCCCTGCTGCTCCCTGCTGATCCCTCCTCCCTGCTCCTCCCTGCTGCTCCCTCCTCCCTGCTCCTCCTCCCTGCTCCTGCTCCCTGCTGCTCCCTCCTCCCTGCTCCTCCTCCCTGCTCCTCCTCCCTGCTGCTCCCTCCTCCCTGCTGCTCCCTCCTCCCTGCTCCTCCTCCCTGCTGCTCCCTGCTGCTCCCTCCTCCCTGCTCCTCCTCCCTGCTCCTGCTCCCTGCTGCTCCCTCCTCCCTGCTCCTGCTCCCTGCTGCTCCCTCCTCCCTGCTCCTGCTCCCTGCTGCTCCCTCCTCCCTGCTCCCTGCTCCCTGCTGCTCCCTCCTCCCTGCTGCTCCCTGCTCCCTGCTGCTCCCTGCTGCTCCCTGCAGGGCTGGAAGGGTTAGTATGGTCCTTAGAAGCACAGGTTAATGACCTTCGATTTCCGATAGTGTGAGACCAAGTGGTGTCTGTTCTCCTCCACTCTATCTTCCTCCACTCCACTCTCCATCCCTCCTCTCCCTCCACTTTCCCTCCTTTCCCTCCACTTTCCCTTCCTCCCTCCACTCTCCCTTACTTCCTCCACTCTCCTTCCTTCCCTCCACTTTCCCTTACTTCCTCCACTCTCCCTTACTTCCTCCACTCTCCCTTCCTTCCTCCACTCTCCTTCCTTCCCTCCACTTTCCCTTCCTTCCTCCACTCTCCCTTCCTTCCTCCACTCTCCCTTCCTTCCTCCACTCTATTTCCTTTCCTCCACTCTCCCTTCCTTCCTCCACTCTCCCTTCCTTCCTCCACTCTCCCTTCCTTCCTCCACTCTCCCTTACTTCCTCCACTCTCCCTCCTTTCCCTCCACTCTCCCTTCCTTCCTCCACTATCCTTCCTTCCCTCCACTCTCCCTTCCTTTCCTCCACTCTCCCTTCCTTCCTCCACTCTATTTCCTTTCCTCCACTCTCCCTTCCTTCCTCCACTCTCCCTTCCTTCCTCCACTCTCCCTTCCTTCCTCCACTCTCCCTTACTTCCTCCACTCTCCCTCCTTTCCCTCCACTCTCCCTTCCTTCCCTCCACTCTCCCTTCCTTCCCTCCACTCTCCCTTCCTTCCCTCCACTCTCCCTTCCTTCCTCCGCTCTTTCTCTTCCTTCCCTCCCTTCCACCAGCACTACCCCGCCACCTTCCAATCCCTCCCACTACCCCTGGTCACTAGAGGTAACCACACAAACCAGTGTCATTAAGGCTGTCAGTGTCAAGCTACATCTACCTACCTACCCAGGTCTTGAACACCTTGCTCAGCTGGTGTGGGTAACGCTGTGTTTACATACACTCTGGCTATGGTTGTGGACCACATCTGCTTTGTGAACAGAGTGGCAGGGGGAGAGATAATGGTGAGGGAAACTCTCCCTTGAAGGTACAGTGGATTGAAAGGGTTTTAGGGGAGTTGAACAATTCGGGAGGGGAGGAGAAGGGAGTTGGGAGGTGTGTAAGAGGCAATGGAATATGGAGAGAAAGGGAATTTGATTCCTAAATACTGATGTCTTTCGTCAAGTGTTGAAGCTAACATAACACTGATGTTGATCGTTCTAACTGTGTCTTTCACTAGCAGATGGAGCGACCACTTCCCCTCTCAAGTCGAGGAGGATAAAGATGAGTGTTCAAATTACAGAGGTATAAGTTTGTTGAGTATTCCTGGTAAATTATATGGGAGGGTATTGATTGAGAGGGTGAAGGCATGTACAGAGCATCAGATTGGGGAAGAGCAGTGTGGTTTCAGAAGTGGTAGAGGATGTGTGGATCAGGTGTTTGCTTTGCTTTACTGGCTATTTTCTACAGTCTTTCCCTTTAAACCATTGCACTGTATACCCCTCACTTTACTGGCTATTTACTGCATCTTTCCCTATAAACCAGTGCACTGTATACCCCTCACTTTACCGGCTATTTACCGCAATCTTTCCCTATAACCCAGTTCACTGTATACTCCTCACTTTACTGGCTATTTTCCACAGTCTTTCCCTTTAAACCATTGCACTGTATACCCCTCACTTTACTGGCTATTTACTGCATCTTTCCCTATAAACCAGTGCATTGTATACCCCTCACTTTACTGGCTATTTACCGCAATCTTTCCCTATAAACCAGTGCACTGCATACCCCTCACTTTACTGGCTATTTACCGCAATCTTTCCCTTTAAACCATTGCATTGTATACCCCTCACTTTACTGGCTATTTACTGCAGTCTTTCCCTATAAACCAGTGCACTGCATACCCCTCACTTTATAGGCTATTTACAGCAATCTCTCCCTATAAACCAGTGCATTGTATACCCCTTATTTTACTAGCTATTTAACGCAGTCTTTCCCTATAAACCAGTGCCCTGTATACCCCTCACTTTACTGGCTATTTACCGCAGTCTTTCCTTTAAACCAGTGCACTGCATACCCCTCACTTACTGGCTATTTACCAGCAAGTCTTTCCCTATAAACCAGTGCACTGTATACCCTCACTTTACTGGCTATTTACCGCAGTCTTTCCCTTAAACCAGTGCATTGTATACCCCTCACTTTACTGGCTATTTACCGCAATCTTTCCCTATTAAACCAGTGCATTGTATACCCTCACTTTACTGGCTATTTACGCACATCTTTCCCTTAAACCAAGTGCATTGTATACCCCTCACTTTACTGGCTATTTACTGCATCTTTCCCTATAAACCAGTGCACTGTATACCCCTCACTTTACTGGCTATTTACCGCAATCTTTCCCTATAAACCAGTGCACTGTATACTCCTCACTTTACTGGCTATTTTCCCATCTTTCCCTTTAAACCAGTGCACTGTATACCCCTCACTTTACTGGCTATTTACTGCAATCTTTCCCTATAAACCAGTGCATTGTATACCCCTCACTTTACTGGCTATTTACCGCAATCTTTCCCTATAAACCAGTGCACTGTATACCCCTCACTTTACTGGCTATTTACCGCAATCTTTCCCTTATAAACCATGCATTGTATACCCCTCACTTTACTGCTATTTACGCAGTCTTTCCCTATAAACCAGTGCATTGCATACCCCTCACTTTATAGGCTATTTACAGCAATCTCTCCCTATAAACCAGTGCATTGTATACCCCTTATTTTACTAGCTATTTAACGCAGTCTTTCCCTTGTAAACCAGTGCACCGTATACTCCTCACTTTACTGGCTATTTACCACAGTCTTTCCCTTGTAAACCAGTGCACTGTATACTCCTCACTTTACTGGCTATTTAACGCAGTCTTTCCCTATAAACCAGTGCACTGTATACCCCTCACTTTACTGGCTATTTAACGCAGTCTTTCCCTTGTAAACCAGTGCACTGTATACTCCTCACTTTACTGGCTATTTACCAAAGTCTTTCCCTTGTAAACCAGTGCACTGTATACTCCTCACCTTACTGGCTATTTACCACAGTCTTTCCCTTGTAAACCAGTGCACTGTATACTCCTCACTTTACTGGCTATTTAACGCAGTCTTTCCCTATAAACCAGTGCACTGTATACCCCTCACTTTACTGGCTATTTACCGCAATCTTTCCCTTTAAACCAGTGCATTGTATACCCCTCACTTTACTGGCTATTTACCACAGTCTTTCCCTTGTGAACCAGTGCATTGTATACCCCTCACTTTACTGGCTATTTACCGCAATCTTTCCCTTTAAACCAGTGCATTGTATACCCCTCACTTTACTGGCTATTTACCACAGTCTTTCCCTTGTAAACCAGTGCATTGCATACCCCTCACTTTACTGGCTATTTACCGCAATCTTTCCCTTTAAACCAGTGCATTGTATACCCCTCACTTTACTGGCTATTTACCGCAATCTTTCCCTTTAAACCAGTGCATTGTATACCCCTCACTTTACTGGCTATTTACCGCAGTCTTTCCCTATAAACCAGTGCATTGCATACCCCTCACTTTACTGGCTATTTACCGGAGTCTTTCCCTATAAACCAGTGCATTGTATACCCCTCACTTTACTGGCTATTTACCGGAGTCTTTCCCTATAAACCAGTGCATTGTATACCTCTCACTTTACTGGCTATTTACCGGAGTCTTTCCCTATAAACCAGTGCATTGTATACCCCTCACTTTACTGGCTATTTACCGCAATCTTTCCCTATAAACCAGCGCATTGTATACCCCTCACTTTACTGGCTATTTACCGCAGTCTTTCCCTATAAACCAGTGCATTGTATACCCCTCACTTTACTGGCTATTTACCGCAGTCTTTCCCTATAAACCAGCGCATTGTATACCCCTCACTTTACTGGCTATTTACCGCAGTCTTTCCCTATAAACCAGTGCATTGTATACTCCTCACTTTACTGGCTATTTAACGCAGTCTTTCCCTCCAGACCAAGAGAGTAGGAGAGAGGGAAACAATTTCCCTGGCGTGAAATTACTCAGCGAAATCATTTTGGCTTCCGGCAGAAATATTCCTCCAGTCAGCAGACAGCAGCCAGCAGACAACAGCCAGCAGACCACAGCCAGCAGACAGCAGCCAGCAGACAACAGCCAGTAGACCACAGCCAGCAGACAACAGCCAGCAGACAGCAGCCAGCAGACAGCAGCCAGCAGACAACAGCCAGCAGACAGCAGCCAGCAGACCACAGCCAGCAGACAGCAGCCAGCAGACAACAGCCAGCAGACAGCAGCCAGCAGACAACAGCCAGTAGACCACAGCCAGCAGACAACAGCCAGCAGACAATAGCCAGCAGACAGCAGCCAGCAGACAACAGCCAGCAGACAACAGCCAGCAGACCACAGCCAGCAGACAGCAGCCAGCAGACAACAGCCAGCAGACCACAGCCAGCAGACAACAGCCAGCAGCCAGCAGCCAGCAGACATCAGCCAGCAGACAACAGCCAGCAGACAGCAGCCAGCAGACAACAGCCAGCAGACAACAGCCAGCAGACCACAGCCAGCAGACAACAGCCAGCAGACAGCAGCCAGCAGACAGCAGCCAGCAGACAAAAGCCAGCAGACAACAGCCAGCAGACAACAGCCAGCAGACCACAGCCAGCAGACAACAGCCAGCAGACAGCAGCCAGCAGACAGCAGCCAGCAGACAAAAGCCAGCAGACAGCAGCCAGCAGACAACAGCCAGCAGACAACAGCCAGCAGACCACAGCCAGCAGACAGCAGCCAGCAGACAACAGCCAGCAGACCACAGCCAGCAGACAACAGCCAGCAGACAGCAGCCAGCAGACAACAGCCAGCAGACAACAGCCAGCAGACAGCAGCCAGCAGACAACAGCCAGCAGACAGCAGCCAGCAGACAGCAGCCAGCAGACAACAGCCAGCAGACAGCAGCCAGCAGACAACAGCCAGCAGACAACAGCCAGCAGACCACAGCCAGCAGACAGCAGCCAGCAGACAACAGCCAGCAGACCACAGCCAGCAGACAGCAGCCAGCAGACAACAGCCAGCAGACCACAGCCAGCAGACAGCAGCCAGCAGACAACAGCCAGCAGACAGCAGCCAGCAGACAACAGCCAGCAGACAACAGCCAGCAGACAACAGCCAGCAGACAACAGCCAGCAGACAGCAGCCAGCAGACAACAGCCAGCAGACAGCAGCCAGCAGACAGCAGCCAGCAGACAACAGCCAGCAGACAGCAGCCAGCAGACAACAGCCAGCAGACAGCAGCCAGCAGACCACAGCCAGCAGACAACAGCCAGCAGACAACAGCCAGCAGACAGTAGCCAGGATCTGAGGGTCTATTGCCCCGGGGGTAAGCTGGCAGGCAATCGACGCTCATACATACATATCCCTTATTATGGTGGAGGAAGGAAGACTGCTTCTGTGTGGCTTGGCTAGTGCAGACACTGGTGTGGCTTGGTTGGTGCAGACACTGGTGTGGTTTGGATGGTACAGCCACTGGTGTGGCTTGGTTGGTGCAGACACTGGTGTGGTTTGGATGGTACAGCCACTGGTGTGGTTTGGACGGTACAGCCACTGGTGTGGCTTGGTTGGTGGAGACACTGGTGTGGTTTAGATGGTACAACCACTGGTGTGGTTTGGATGGTACAGCCACTGGTGTGGTTTGGATGGTACAGCCACTGGTGTGGCTTGGTTGGTGCAGACACTGGTGTGGTTTGGATGGTACAGCCACTGGTGTGGTTTGGATGGTACAGCCACTGGTGTGGCTTGGTTGGTGGAGACACTGGTGTGGTTTAGATGGTACAACCACTGGTGTGGTTTGGATAGTACAGCCACTGGTGTGGTTTGGATGGTACAACCACTGGTGTGGTTTGGATGGTACAGCCACTTGTGTGGTTTGGATGGTACAGCCACTGGTGTGGTTTAGATGGTACAACCACTGGTGTGGTTTGGATGGTACAGCCACTGGTGTGGTTTAGATGGTACAGCCACTGGTGTGGTTTGGTTGGTACAGCCACTGGTGTGGTTTGGATGGTACAGCCACTGGTGTGGTTTGGATGGTACAGCCACTTGTGTGGTTTGGATGGTACAGCCACTGGTGTGGTTTAGATGGTACAGCCACTGGTGTGGTTTGGTTGGTACAGCCACTGGTGTGGTTTGGTTGGTACAGCCACTGGTGTGGTTTGGATGGTACAGCCACTGGTGTGGCTTGGTTGGTGCAGACACTGGTGTGGTTTGGATGGTACAGCCACTGGTGTGGCTTGGTTGGTGCAGACACTGGTGTGGTTTGGATGGTACAGCCACTGGTGTGGCTTGGTTGGTACAGCCAGGTGGGGCTAGCAGTCCCACACCCCACGTAGCTACCTCCCCCACTGTCAACCCTGCAGGTGGATGTCTCAAAACTGATCATGTTAATGAGTCATCATTAGGACGTACATGAGTACATAGGTGAGTACAGGAGTACAAATGTGTGTACATGAGTACATTGGTGAGTACAGGAGTACACATGCGAGTACAGGAGTACACATGTGAGTACAGGAGTACACAAGCGAGTACAGGAGTACACAAGCGAGTACAGGGGTACACATGCGAGTACAGGAGTACACATGTGAGTACAGGAGTACACATGTGAGTACAGGAGTACACATGTGAGTACAGGAGTACACATGTGAGTACAAGAGTCATTAACACATAGTTGGCTATCAAACCAGAGTCAATCACAAGTACTTGACCTCCACAACCTCCACCCACACTCTACACTAACATACTTCACCTCCACAACCTCCACCCACACTCTACACTGACATACTTCACCTCCACAACCTCCACCCACACTCTACACTGACATACTTCACCTCCACAACCTCCACCTACACTCTACACCGACATACTTCACCTCCACAACCTCCACCCACACTCTACACTGACATACTTCACCTCCACAACCTCCACCCACACTCTACACTAACATACTTCACCTCCACAACCTCCACCCACACTCTACACTGACATACTTCACCTCCACAACCTCCACCCACACTCTACACTAACATACTTCACCTCCACAACCTCCACCCACACTCTACACTAACATACTTCACCTCCACAACCTCCACCCACACACTACACTGACATACTTCACCTCCACAACCTCCACCCACACTCTACACTGACATACTTCACTTGGGTCCTTTGTAACAACAGACCCCCCTGGGTCCTTTGCAACAACAGACCCCCCCTGGGTCCTTTGCAACAACAGACCCCCCTGGGTCCTTTGCAACAACAGACCCCCCTGGGTCCTTTGTAACAACAGACCCCCTGGGTCCTTTGTAACAACAGACCCCCCTGGGTCCTTTGTAACAACAGACCCCTGGGTCCTTTGTAACAACAGACCCCCTGGGTCCTTTGTAACAACAGACCCCCCTGGGTCCTTTGTAACAACAGACCCCTGGGTCCTTTGTAACAACAGACCCCTGGGTCCTTTGTAACAACAGACCCCTGGGTCCTTTGTAACAACAGACCCCCCTGGGTCCTTTGTAACAACAGACCCCTGGGTCCTTTGTAACAACAGACCCCCCTGGGTCCTCTGTAACAACAGACCCCCCTGGGTCCTTTGCAACAACAGACCCCTGGGTCCTTTGTAACAACAGACCCCCTGGGTCCTTTGTAACATCAGACCCCCCTGGGTCCTTTGTAACAACAGACCCCTGGGTCCTTTGTAACAACAGACCCCCCTGGGTCCTTTGTAACAACAGACCCCTGGGTCCTTTGTAACAACAGACCCCTGGGTCATTTGTAACAACAGACCCCCCTGGGTCCTTTGTAACAACAGACCCCCCTGGGTCCTTTGTAACAACAGACCCCTGGGTCCTTTGTAACAACAGACCCCTGGGTCCTTTGTAACAACAGACCCCTGGGTCCTTTGTAACAACAGACCCCCCCTGGGTCCTTTGTAACAACAGACCCCTGGGTCCTTTGTAACAACAGACCCCCCTGGGTCCTCTGTAACAACAGACCCCCCTGGGTCCTCTGTAACAACAGACCCCCCAGGGTCCTTTGCAACAACAGACCCCCCTGGGTCCTCTGTAACAACAGACCCCCCAGGGTCCTTTGCAACAACAGACCCCCCTGGGTCCTTTGTAACAACAGACCCCCCAGGGTCCTTTGCAACAACAGACCCCCCTGGGTCCTTTGTAACAACAGACCCCCCAGGGTCCTTTGCAACAACAGACCCCCCACACTCGAAACATAAACACAAGAACCATATGTAAACTACAACCTCTCTCACACAACACTTACTGACACCAGTTTGAGTCTACAACCTAAACCACACTTCACCAACTGACACCAGTTTGAGTCTACAACCTAAACCACACTTCATCAACTGACACCAGTTTGAGTCTACAACCTAAACCACACTTCACCAACTGACACCAGTTTGAGTCTACAACCTAAACCACACTTCACCAACTGACACCAGTTTGAGTCTACAACCTAAACCACACTTCACCAACTGACACCAGTTTGAGTCTACAACCTAAACCACACTTCACCAACTGACACCAGTTTGAGTCTACAACCTAAACCACACTTCACCAACTCAGTCATCCATCCAATCAGGAGCAAACATGAGGTAACGAGGCAGTTGAAACAAACTTAAACTGCCAGACAAACCCAAGTGTTCACAGTCTGTAGGATGACACATGAACATCTTCACTACAATCCTTCGTCAAACCTCTACATCTTCACTATCTACATTATCCCATGACCAATCTATACCAGTCCACATGTAGAAAACAGAGAGTCTACTACTTGCCAGTTCAGTAACCAATCCTCACACATGTCCACATCTACAAGACAGTATATCTATGAGTATATCTATGAGTATATCTGTGAGTATATCTATGAGTATATCTATGAGTATATCTATGAGTATATCTATGAGTATATCTATGAGTATATCTATGAGTATATCTATGAGTATAATTGCCAAGGACTCTTTCCCAGATGCTTCTGAGCCAAGAGAAGCGCTACATGTAACAGCAGGGAAACGTGGAGTCCACCTGGGTGAAGAGGTGTGTTGTGAGCTCTCCCAGTGTACAATAATGACTACATATTATCCCAAGATGTTGCAGGAGTGTTGACCACAATGTTACGTTGTCTTACTTATCATCTTCACTATCAGTGAGGCGTCGTCAGCACTGCTGACCAGTTAAAACCAGTGTTGGTTTATCTTATCAGGTCCACGTCAGGAGAAGCTAAAGCAGTGAGCGAGTAGCAACAGGTGGCCAAGCCAGCAAGCAAGTAGATGTAGGCCAGACCACACTCACTGGGGCCACACTACCATCACAGCTCGTCAGCCAGTGGCCACACCACCACCACAGCTCGTCAGTCAGTGGCCACACACCACCACAGCTCGTCAGTCAGTGGCCACACTATCAGCACCACAGCTCGTCAGCCAGTGGCCACACCATCACCACAGTTCATCAGTCAGTGGCCACACCACCACCACCACAGTTCATCAGTCAGTGGCCACACCACCACCACAGTTCGTCAGCCAGTGGCCACACTATCAGCACCACAGCTCGTCAGTCAGTGGCCACACCACCACCACAGTTCGTCAGCCAGTGGCCACACCACCACAGCTCGTCAGCCAGTGGCCACACTATCAGCACCACAGCTCGTCAGTCAGTGGCCACACCACCACCACATTTCGTCAGCCAGTGGCCACACCACCACAGCTCGTCAACCAGTGGCCACACCACCACCACAGCTCGTCAACCAGTGGCCACACACCACCACAGTTCGTCAGCCAGTGGCCACACCACCACACAGACCCCTGGTCCACTACGTAACAAGTGGATCTTCGTCACACACCAACATTTTCCACCGTAAGTTCACGATCCATGTTTTCGTGTTATGCAAAGAAAATGGATTGTGATTACCAGAGTTGATTAGTAGATGTAGAGGTGTGCAAACACGCATTAACACCCTGCCAACACTGTCCCACCCACCTACTGTCTCATTAGACTCCCACTACCACTCCAGGTTCTTCAGTCCATCAAGCTTTCAATTCTGTCCCACCCACCTACTGTCTCACTAGGCACCACCACCACTCCAGGTTCTTCAGTCCAACAAGCTTTCAATCCTGTCCCACCCACCTACTGTCTCACTAGACCCCATCACCACTCCAGTTTCTTCAGTCCATCAAGCTTTCAATCCTGTCCCACCCACCTACTGTTTCATTAAACCCCAGCACCACTCCACGTTCTTCAGTCCATCAAGCTTTCAATCCTGTCCCACCCACCTACTGTCTCACTAGACCCCAGCACCACTCCAGGGTCTTCAGTCCATCACGCTCGTCAGTATCGCTGTGGACGATAAAGTGCGGTGGAAGGAAGACATGAACATCATCATCAAATCCACCTACTGTTGTCTGTACATTGCACTCCACACATCAACTGCACAACATCTCCATCTCCGTCTGACCAACGCGTCACAACGGGGGCTGCTAGCCAGTGGTTGTAGAAGTGGTTGTAGAAGACAAGTGGTCTACAAGTGGTTGTAGAAGACAAGTGGTCTACAAGTGGTTGTAGAAGACAAGTGGTCTACAAGTGGTTGTAGAAGACAAGACGACTCTTACCGTCTCACAACATGCACCCAGACCAGCTCACAACACTGGTTTTACAACCTGGAACTCACCTGAGAGTCTGGGGTGGTCACTACTGGGTCAACCTCGCTACCATCACCTCCTGCATCCAGAGATCCCTCGTCCCCGAGTTACAGATGATCACAACAACTTTACCAAACCTTTATTGACCACATGTTGATCACCTCCAGCTTGTGTTTACATGTAGACTACATAAACAACCTCATTATCATGACCCCAGACTCGATATCACTTGTTTACGTGGCTTGTTTACACTACCTACTGGTTTACCTGTAAACTATCACCATACAGCCCCGGATGAAGGCCATTTACATTATACAGCTCAGGATCAAAGCCATTTGAAGGCCATTTACATTATACAGCTCAGGATCAAAGCCATTTGAAGGCCATTTACATTATACAACTGAGGATCAAAGCCATTTGAAAGCCATTTACATTATACTGCTGTGGATCAAAGCCATTTGAAGGCCATTTACATTATACTGCTGTGGATCAAAGCCATTTGAAGGCCATTTACATGATACTGCTCAGGATCAAAGCCATTTGAAAGCCATTTACATTATACAACTGAGGATCAAAGCCATTTGAAGGCCATTTACATTATACTGCTCAGGATCAAAGCCATTTGAAGGCCATTT
Source organism: Panulirus ornatus (assembly GCF_036320965.1). Taxonomy (NCBI): domain Eukaryota; kingdom Metazoa; phylum Arthropoda; class Malacostraca; order Decapoda; family Palinuridae; genus Panulirus; species Panulirus ornatus. The sequence continues at coordinate 6,242,905 of NC_092284.1, forward strand.
ACATTATACTGCTCAGGATCAAAGCCATTTGAAGGCCATTTACATTATACTGCTCAGGATCAAAGCCATTTGAAGGCCATTTACATGATACTGCTCATGATCAAAGCCATTTGAAGGCCATTTACATTATACAGCTCAGGATCAAAGCCATTTGAAGGCCATTTACATTATACTGCTCAGGATCAAAGCCATTTGAAGGCCATTTACATGATACTGCTCATGATCAAAGCCATTTGAAGGCCATTTACATTATACAGCTCAGGATCAAAGCCATTTGAAGGCCATTTACATTATACAGCTGAGGATCAAAGCCATTTGAAGGCCATCTACATTATACTGCTCAGGATCAAAGCCATTTGAAGGCCATTTACATTACACTGCTCAGGATCAAAGCCATTTGAAAGCCATTTACATTATACAGCTGAGGATCAAAGCCATTTGAAGGCCATTTACATTATACTGCTCAGGATCAAAGCCATTTGAAGGCCATTTACATTATACTGTTCAGGATCAAAGCCATTTACTCTCACTCCTGTAATCTTACAGGCAGTAGGGATATTTTGCCGAACACGGTAGAGATAAGCGCTATTTTACCGTGAAACTCCCGGATTACTTACAGAGTATAACTTCGCAGCAAAGTTAAATTGGTCTACATACAGTCTCCCTGGTCAATACTACCACACCACGATCACCCCCCCCCCCCTCTTACATCTTCCCTGGTCAATACTACCACACCACGACGACCCCCTCTTACATCTTCCCTGGTCAATACTACCACACCACGATCACCCCCCCCCCCCCTCTTACATCTTCCCTGGTCAATACTATCACACGACAATCCTTACATTTTCCCTGGTCAATACTACCACACCACGGCCCATTTTACATCTTCTCTGGTCAATACTACCACACCACGATCACCCCCCCCCCCTTACATCTTCCCTGGTCAATACTACCACACCACGACGACCCCATCTTACATCTTCCTTGGTCAATACTACCACACGACAATCCGTCTTACATCTTCCCTGGTCAATACTACCACACCACGACCCCTCTCTTACGTCTTCCCTGGTCAATACTACCACACCACGATCCTTCTTACATCTTCCCTGGTCAATACTACCACACCACGACCCCTCTCTTACGTCTTCCCTGGTCAATACTACCACACCACGATCCTTCTTACATCTTCCCTGGTCAATACTACCACACCACGACCCCTCTCTTACGTCTTCCCTGGTCAATACTACCACACCACGATCCTTCTTACATCTTCCCTGGTCAATACTACCACACCACGACCCTTTTTACATCCTCCCTGGTCATTACTACCACACCACGACCCTTCTTACACCTTCCCTGGTCAATACTATCACACCACGACTTCCCTCTTACATCTTCCCTGGTCAATACTACCACACCACACGATCCTTCTTACATCTTCCCTGGTCAATACTACCACACCACGACCCCTTCTTACATCTTCCCTGGTCATTACTACCACACCACGACCCCCTCTTGCATCTTCCCTGGTCAATACTACCACACCACGACCCTTCTTACATCTCCCCTGGTCATTACTACCACACCACGACCCCCTCTTACATCTTCCCTGGTCAATACTACCACACCACGACCCCCTCTTACATCTTCTCTGGTCAATACTACCACACTATGACCCTTCTTACATCCTCCCTGGTCAAAACTACCACACCACGACCCATCTCATGCCCTCCCAGGTCAATACTACCACACTATGACCCTTCTTACATCCTCCCTGGTCAAAACTACCACACCACGACCCATCTTATACCCTCCCAGGTCAATACTACCACACCACGACTACATAAAAGGCCTGGTAACGTATCGTATGACAGGCAATGTGTATTGATCAATGAAAGTGTTGTTGTTGTTGTTGTTGTTGTTGTTGTTGTTGTTGTTGTTAGCCCGAGTGCAGGTTGGGTTACGTGAGTCTGAGAGCAACAGTGATAACCGGGGTTTGTTTGTTTGTTTGTTATGATCGGGTTATGATAACCCTTATCGTTGTTCAACACTGATCTCTCATCAGAGATTTGGTCTTCATTATTGACCATTATTACTGACACAACAGTGTAGTGGGCAACCTGCATCTTGATGTATTGGTCTAATACATCCTGCATCTTGATGTATTGGTCTAATTCATCCTGTATCTCGATGTATTGGTCTAATACATCCTGTATCTTGATGTATTGGTCTAATACATCCTGTATCTCGATGTATTGGTCTAATACATCCTGCATCTTGATGTATTGGTCTAATACATCCTGTATCTTGTTGTATTGGTCTAATACATCCTGTATCCATCACCAGGTGACTGTAGTGCTACCTCCTCTACCATAACACAGCACAACCTCCTCTACCATAACACAGCACAACCATAACACAGCACAACCTCCTCTACCATAACATAGCACAACCTCCTCTACCATAACACAGCACAACCTCCTCTACCATAACATAGCACAACCTCCTCTACCATAACACAGCACAACCTCCTCTACCATAACACAGCACAACCTCCTCTACCATAACACAGCACAACCTCCTCTACCATAACACAGCACAACCATAACACAGCACAACCTCCTCTACCATAACATAGCACAACCTCCTCTACCATAACACAGCACAACCATAACACAGCACAACCTCCTCTACCATAACATAGCACAACCTCCTCTACCATAACACAGCACAACCTCCTCTACCATAACACAGCACAACCTCCTCTACCATAACACAGCACAACCTCCTCTACCATAACACAGCACAACCTCCTCTACCATAACATAGCACAACCTCCTCTACCATAACACAGCACAACCATAACACAGCACAACCTCCTCTACCATAACACAGCACAACCTCCTCTACCATAACATAGCACAACCTCCTCTACCATAACACAGCACAACCTCCTCTACCATAACACAGCACAACCTCCTCTACCATAACACAGCACAACCTCCTCTACCATAACACAGCACAACCATAACACAGCACAACCTCCTCTACCATAACATAGCACAACCTCCTCTACCATAACACAGCACAACCTCCTCTACCATAACACAGCACAACCATAACACAGCACAACCTCCTCTACCATAACATAGCACAACCTCCTCTACCATAACACAGCACAACCTCCTCTACCATAACATAGCACAACCTCCTCTACCATAACACAGCACAACCTCCTCTACCATAACACAGCACAACCTCCTCTACCATAACACAGCACAACCTCCTCTACCATAACACAGCACAACCATAACACAGCACAACCTCCTCTACCATAACATAGCACAACCTCCTCTACCATAACACAGCACAACCATAACACAGCACAACCTCCTCTACCATAACACAGCACAACCTCCTCTACCATAACACAGCACAACCTCCTCTACCATAACATAGCACAACCTCCTCTACCATAACACAGCACAACCATAACACAGCACAACCTCCTCTACCATAACACAGCACAACCTCCTCTACCATAACACAGCACAACCTCCTCTACCATAACACAGCACAACCTCCTCTACCATAACACAGCACAACCTCCTCTACCATAACACAGCACAACCTCCTCTACCATAACACAGCACAACCTCCTCTACCATAACACAGCACAACCACAACAAGTCAGCTATCATAAAGCAGTGTGTGTGTATTCAGTACTAATTGTTGGAGTTGTTGGGTCGTTAACAAGGTCCAACGAGGCAGTTGTGAGTGACCCCTCGTGCTGGAGCAGCAGTTGTAGTTCGTGCTGTAGCAGCAGTTGTAGTTGTGATGATGAAGGTGCTGACGGAGGAGCAGAAGGAGTTGTACAAGAGCCAAGGTTACCTGGTGTTGGACCTGCTGACGGAGAGTCAGCTGGAGGAGCTGACCAGCGCCTACAACGATGTCTTCTCCCACCACAACACGGAGGGGACATGGGGGGGACAATGGAGGGGACAAGATACTACAACCACGGTCAGTACTGTAGCTCTCTCTCTCTCTGTATCTCTCTCTGTATCTCTCTGTATCTCTCTGTCTCTCTGGCTCTCTCTCTCTCTCTCTCTCTCTCTCTCTCTCTCTCTCTCTCTCTCTCTCTCTGTTTCTCTGTTTGCATCTGTATCTATCTCTCTGTTTCTCTCTGTCTCTCTCTCTCTCTCTCTCTCTCTCTCTCTCTCTCTCTCTCTCTCTCTCTCTCTCTCTCTCTCTGTATCTGTCTCTCAGTTTCTCTGTTTGTATCTGTATCTATCTCTCTCTCTCTGTTTCTCTCTGAGTCTCTATATATGTCTCTGTCTCTCTCTGTCTCTCTGTTTCTCTCTGTCTCTCTATATATGTCTCTGTCTCTCTCTGTCTCTTTCTGTATCTGTCTCTCTGTTTCTCTGTTTGCATCTGTATCTCTCTCTCTGTTTCTCTCTGTCTCTCTATATATGTTTCTGTCTCTCTCTGTCTCTCTCCGTCTCTCTCTGTATCTAGACCATCTCCCACATCTGTCTGTCTCTGTCTTATATGTTTACAACTCTAGTTATAACCTTCTGGTTAGGTTAGGTCAGGTTAGGTTCAGTTAGGTCAAGTCAGGTCAGGTCAGGTCAGGTCAGGTCAGGTCAGGTCAGGTCAGACGTGAGGTATGAGACATGACACAACAGTAGGGCAAAGGAAGATATAAACATTAACGATAGTTCAACAGGTAACTTAACAGAGGAAAACGGAAGAGAAACAGTACTGTTGTTGTATTAACAGTACTGTTGTTGTATTAACACTACTGTTGTATTAACACTGCTGTTGTATTAACAGTACTGTTGTTGTATTAACAGTGCTGTTGTTGTATTAACACTACTGTTGTATTAACACTACTGTTGTATTAACAGTACTGTTGTTGTATTAACAGTACTGTTGTTGTATTAACACTACTGTTGTATTAACACTACTGTTGTATTAACACTACTGTTGTATTAACAGTACTGTTGTTGTATTAACAGTGCTGTTGTTGTATTAACAGTACTGTTGTTGTATTAACAGTAGTGTTGTTGTATTAACAGTAGTGTTGTTGTATTAACAGTAGTGTTGTTGTATTAACAGTAGTGTTGTTGTATTAACAGTAGTGTTGTTGTATTAACAGTAGTGTTGTTGTATTAACAGTAGTGTTGTTGTATTAACAGTAGTGTTGTATTAACAATAGTGTTGTTGTATTAACAGTACTGTTGTTGTATTAACAGTACTGTTGTTGTATTAACAGTACTGTTGTTGTATTAACAGTAGTGTTGTTGTAGTAGTGTTGTTGTTGTATTAACAGTAGTGTTGATGTTGCATTAACAGGAGGTGTTCACGGTACACGGGCTCCAGCTACACTCGGCCGTGTTCACACGTCTACTGCTACATGAACCATTGCTTGATGTTTGTGAAGACATCATGGCTACCTACAACATCCTCCTACATCATACCAAGGCGCACTGGAAACCTCCCAACCACGGCTCAGCCTTCCCCATGCACCAGGTGGGTTGTGGTACTCCCGTCTCACAACTACTGTAGCACACGGCTCACAACTACCACCACTGTAGCACACGGCTCACAACTACCACTACTGTAGCACACGGCTCACAACTACCACCACTGTAGCACACGGCTCACAACTACCACCACTGTAGCACACGGCTCACAACTACCACCACTGTAGCACACGGCTCACAACTACTACAACCACACGGCTCACTACCACAGCTACCACCACTGTAGCACACGGCTCACAACTACCACCACTGTAGCACACGTCTCACAACTACTACAACCACACGGCTCACTACCACAACTACCACCACTGTAGCACACGGCTCACAACTACCACCACTGTAGCACACGGCTCACAACTACCACCACTGTAGCACACGGCTCACAACTACCACCACTGTAGCACACGGCTCACAACTACCACCACTGTAGCACACGGCTCACAACTACCACCACTGTAGCACACGGCTCACAACTACCACCACTGTAGCACACGGCTCACAACTACCACCACTGTAGCACACGGCTCACAACTACCACCACTGCAGCACACGGCTCACAACTACCACCACTGCAGCACACGGCTCACAACTACCACCACTGTAGCACACGGCTCACAACTACCACCACTGTAGCACACGGCTCACAACTACCACCACTGTAGCACACGGCTCACAACTACCACCACTGTAGCACACGGCTCACAACTACCACCACTGTAGCACACGGCTCACAACTACCACCACTGTAGCACACGGCTCACAACTACCACCACTGTAGCACACGGCTCACAACTACCACCACTGTAGCACACGGCTCACAACTACCACCACTGTAGCACACGGCTCACAACTACCACCACTGTAGCACACGGCTCACAACTACCACCACTGTAGCACACGGCTCACAACTACCACCACTGTAGCACACGGCTCACAACTACCACCACTGTAGCACACGGCTCACAACTACCACCACTGTAGCACACGGCTCACTACCACAACTACCACCACTGTAGCACACGGCTCACAACTACCACCACTGTAGCACACGGCTCACAACTACCACCACTGTAGCACACGGCTCACAACTACCACCACAGTAGCACACGGCTCACAACTACCACCACTGTAGCACACGGCTCACAACTACCACCACAGTAGCACACGGCTCACAACTACCACCACTGTAGCACACGGCTCACAACTACCACCACAGTAGCACACGGCTCACAACTACCACCACTGTAGCACACGGCTCACAACTACCACCACAGTAGCACACGGCTCACAACTACCACCACTGTAGCACACGGCTCACAACTACCACCACTGTAGCACACGGCTCACTACTACCACCACTGTAGCACACGGCTCACTACTACAACTACCACCACTGTAGCACACGGCTCACTACCACAACTACCATCACTGTAGCACACGTCTCACAACTACTACAAGCACACGGCTCACAACTACCACCACAGTAGCACACGGCTCACAACTACCACCACTGTAGCACACGGCTCACAACTACCACCACTGTAGCACACGGCTCACAACTACCACCACTGTAGCACACGGCTCACAACTACCACCACAGTAGCACACGGCTCACAACTACCACCACTGTAGCACACGGCTCACAACTACCACCACAGTAGCACACGGCTCACAACTACCACCACTGTAGCACACGGCTCACAACTACCACCACTGTAGCACACGGCTCACTACTACCACCACTGTAGCACACGGCTCACTACTACAACTACCACCACTGTAGCACACGGCTCACTACCACAACTACCACCACTGTAGCACACGTCTCACAACTACTACAAGCACACGGCTCACAACTACCACCACAGTAGCACACGGCTCACAACTACCACCACTGTAGCACACGGCTCACAACTACCACCACTGTAGCACACGGCTCACAACTACCACCACTGTAGCACACGGCTCACTACTACAACTACCACCACTGTAGCACACGGCTCACTACCACAACTACCACCACTGTAGCACACGGCTCACTACCACAACTACCACCACTGTAGCACACGGCTCACTACCACAACTACCACTAGACTATATCTCCCACCTACAGAACTACCACTACTTCCCCTACAAGACAGGAACCACTACTTCCCACCTACAGGACTACCACTACTTCCCCTACAAGACAGTAACCACTACCTCCCACCTACAGGACTACCACTACTTCCCCTACAAGACAGTAACCACTACTTCCCACCTACAGGACTACCACTACTTCCCCTACAAGACAGTAATCACTACTTCCCACCTACAGGACTACCACTACTTCCCCTACAAGACAGTAACCACTACCTCCCACCTACAGGACTACCACTACTTCCCCTACAAGAACCACTCCCCCATCGCAGTCTTCATCAGCCTGGACGACGCGGGCCCTGCCAACGGTGGTCTGTGTGTGTACCCAGGGACCCACAAACTGGGCCCCCAGCCTGACTGTAGCACGGAGACCACCTGGCATTACCTGGATCCTCAGCAGTTCCCACTGGAGAAAGCAACGCCACTGACACTGAAGAAAGGTCAGGTAAGGACGACACACCAGCATACTGTCTCTACAACCGTCAGCTGATGTAGTCATCATGTAGAGTTAACTGATGTAGTTATGTAGAGTTAGCTGATGTAGTCATCATGTAGAGTTAACTGATGTCGATATGTAGTCAGCTGATGTAGTCATCATGTAGAGTTAGTTGATGTAGTTATGTAGATTTAGCTGATGTAGTTATGTAGAGTCAGCTGATGTAGTTATGTAGATTTAGCTGATGTAGTCATGTAGAGTCAGCTGATGTAGTTATGTAGAGTTAGCTGATGTAGTCATCATGTAGAGTTAGCTGATGCACTTATGTAGAGACAGCTGATGTAGTTATGTAGAGTCAGCTGATGTAGTTATGTAGAGTCAGCTGATGTAGTTATGTAGAGTCAGCTGATGTAGTTATGTAGATTTAGCTGATGTAGTCACGTAGAGTCAGCTGATGTAGTTATGTAGAGTCAGCTGATGTAGTCATGTAGAGTCAGCTGATGTAGTTATGTAGATTTAGCTGATGTAGTCATCATGTAGACTCAGCTCATGTAGTTATGTAGAGTCAGCTGATGGAGTTATGTAGAGTCAGCTGATGTAGTTATGTAGAGTTAGCTGATGTAGTCATGTAGAGTCAGCTGATGTAGTTATGTAGAGTTAGTTGATGTAGTTATGTAGATTTACCTGATGTAGTCATGTAGAGTCAGCTGATGTAGTCATGTAGAGTCAGAAATGGACTTATCTTTACGTCAATACCTCATACATCATACATAGCTGGACCTCCCTACCATACGTCATACATAGCTGGATGTTCCTACCATACGTCATACATAGCTGGACGTCCCTACCATACGTCATACATAGCTGGACGTCCCTACCATACTCCATACATAGCTGGACGTCCCTACCATACGTCATACATAGCTGGACGTCCCTACCATACATCATACATAGCTGGACGTCCCTACCATACGTCATACATAGCTGGACGTCCCTACCATACTCCATACATAGCTGGACGTCCCTACCATACGTCATACATAGCTGGACGTCCCTACCATACATCATACATAGCTGGACGTCCCTAACATACATCATACATAGCTGGACGTCTCTACCATACATCATACATAGCTGGACGTCCCTACCATACATCATACATAGCTGGACGTCCCTAACATACACCATACATAGCTGGACGTCCCTACCATACGTCATACATAGCTGGGCGTCCCTACCATACATCATACATAGCTGGACGTCCCTACCATACGTCATACATAGCTGGACGTCCCTACCATACACCATACATAGCTGGACGTCCCTACCATACACCATACATAGCTGGACGTCCCTAACATACATCATACATAGCTGGACGTCCCTACCATACACCATACATAGCTGGACCTCCCTAACATACATCATACATAGCTGGACGTCCCTAACATACATCATACATAGCTGGACGTCCCTACCATACACCATACATAGCTGGACCTCCCTAACATACATCATACATAGCTGGACGTCCCTACCATACACCATACATAGCTGGACCTCCCTAACATACATCATACATAGCTGGACGTACCTAACATACACCTGGCTCAACACTATAATGTTGTATGTTTACTGGTCAACATTATTTTGTTGTTGACCTTTGATGATGTAAATCACATGGTGTTGCTTCCTGACATTGTCTTCCATACCAGCGTGAAATGACCCCTGACCTTGTGTTGCAGGTCACACCCCCTAGTGACACCCTGACCTTGTGTTGCAGGTCACACCCCCTAGTGACACCCTGACCTTGTGTTGCAAGTCACACATCCCTAGTGACTCCTGACCTTGTGTTGCAAGTCACACATCCCTAGTGACCCCCCCCTGACCTTGTGTTGCAGGTCACACCCCCTAGTGACCCCTGACCTTGTGTTGCAGGTCACACCCCCTAGTGAACTCCCCTGACCTTGTGTTGCAAGTCACATCCCCTAATGACCCCCTAACCTTGTGTTGCAAGTCACACATCCCTAGTGACCCCTGACCTTGTGTTGCAGGTCACACACCCCCTAGGACCCCTGACCTTGTGTTGCAGGTCACACATCCCTAGTGACTCCTGACCTTGTGTTGCAGGTCACACCCCCTAGTGACCCCTGACCTTGTGTTGCAGGTCACACCCCCTAGTGACCCCTGACCTTGTGTTGCAGGTCACACCCCCTAGTGACCCCTGACCTTGTGTTGCAGGTCACACCCGTTAGTGACACCCTGACCTTGTGTTGCAGGTGGTCATCTTCTCCTACCTGCTGATCCACGGGTCGTACGTCAACACAAGCTCGTCAGCCAGACGTATGTTCCTAATGCAGCTGACGGCAGCTGACGACCAGCCAGCGTCAGACGAGGAGCCACGTCCGTGTCAGACGATGGTGCTTCGTGGGCAGACTTCCCTCGTCAGCAGAGACGTGTTTCTCCCTCCACAGCTACGTCACAAGGAGCCAAGTGAGGATCGTCCATGATCATCACCTCCGCCAGGCCAGGTCATCATACACACGAGGTCACATACTGTTATGACCTGTACAAGGAGGCTATACTGACCCTAGGACTGTGGCCTCATAATGACCCTCTCTGACAAGTGTGATGACCTCTTGACCTAGGTCAGTTAAGGTCAAACTGCTGACATGTAATGGTGACGCAACGTACTAACGCCTCATAGTGAGGTACCCACATGTGGGGTGAGTGAGGTGTGAGGGGTCACAGCGAGGTCAACACCTCCCACCGACGGTAACAGTTGTGTTGATCACCAGTTGTGGACCTTCCCATCATCCACGCCAAGACGGTTGTTATAGACATGAGGCTACTTTCCAATCCTGTCCTACCCCTTACTGTCTCACTAGACCTCCACCACCACTCCACGTTCTTCAGTCCATCAAACTTTCAATCCTGTCCCACCCACCTACTGTCTCAGGTTCTTCAGTCCATCAAGCTTTCAATCATGTCCCACCCTTTACTGTCTCACTAGACCCCAGCACCACTCCAGATTCTTCAGTCCATCAAGCTTCCAATCCTGTCCCACCCACCTACTGTCTCACTAGACCCCAGCACCACTCCAGGTTCTTCAGTCCATCAACCTTCCAATCCTGTCCCACCCACCTACTGTTTCATTAGACCCCAGCACCACTCCAGGGTCTTCAGTCCATCAAGCTTCCAACCCTGTCCCACCCACCTACTGTCTCACTAGACCCCAGCACCACTCCAGGTTCTTCAGCCCATCAAGCTTCCAACCCTGTCCCACCCACCTACTGTCTCACTAGACCCCAGCACCACTCCACGGTCTTCAGTCCATCAAGCTTCTCTGTATCACTATGAACCATAACCTAAGTTGGAAAGGAACATGTTAACCCCATCACCACATCCTTCATTTATCGTCTGTACATTTTCCATTGTCACTAGACATTTGGACTCCCTATGGCAGAACACAGGACCATCTGTCCAACTATTCCTATCCTTGCCCCGCCTGGTCATCTTCCCTATCCACCACACGACAGGGATTACTAGACTAGATGCAGAGAAGGATATGCAAGATCATCTTTGCTCCTTCTTACACCACCAGAGAGGCACCGAAAACACGAGTTCCCTTCAACTCTCTCCAATCATCAACTGAACCTCACTTGACAGTTCGGGAAGAACCTTCTGTACTATATAATTATCGCCACCATCACCTCCTGCCACCAAAGATCCCTCGTCCCCGAGTGGCTAGTTCGGCACCAGAACAGCATCCCAGCTACAAGAAGAGCCCCTCTGTCAACCACTGTAAACATCATCAGATGACCACCAGCGTCATGTCGCTGTTCATCCGTCTTTACTGTGTCTGTGTCTCCATGTTATGAGGCTCCATTAAAGTTAGAAAATCGTATATTGTTATCACTATTACTATCATTATTATTGCTATTATCATCATTATTGCTAAAGAAATATTACAAGAAATAAAGTTAGATGAAGTAAAAAATTGACATTCATTCCAATATGAAATTTGAATAAAAGGTAAAATATAAACAATCTTTTTTTTTTTATGTTGTAAGCTCCTGTCAAGGAAAATAGTCCAAATCAAGGCCGGTCCTTAATTGAAATACAGAGAGAATTATGAAACGGAAAAAGAAGGGAAAGTATTTACGAATTTTTGAGAAAGTGGGAGACCTGACTTTTTCAATGTGCCGGGTCACAGTTACTGGGAAAGATATTAGAAAGTAGAGAGTTCCAAAGCTTCGACGAGTGGGGGAAGAAGCAGGTATCAAAACGGCCCACCCTTGAGTTGCCAATGGCCACAAAATCATCATGTGACGTAGCAGCTTGCCGAGTATTGCGTGGCCTAGCTAGTGGTGGGGGGCACACAAGCAGCCAGCTCTCGGGTGCAAAAACCAAAGTAATACCTATAGAAGAGGGAAAGTGAACCAACATTGCGACATAGAGCAAGGGAGTCAGGTTTGAAGTTAAGTTGAGAGATTTGATGAGTTAGATCGCATTCGACTCCACTCTGTCAAGTAAGGATACAGAGTTAGAACCACCCCAGATGTGAGAGCAGTACTCCATGCAAGGATGAGTTGATCCCTTGTATAAACGGAGCAACTGTTCTGAAGAGAAGAAGTTCCAACATGTGAACAGAAGTCTTGATTCGCTACAGGAAGACTAGATTATTTCCATACTGTTGGGAAGGTTTCCAAGGTAGATTGGATGATACAGTAATACCAAGGTTGTTCATTGAGTCTGGAGATGGCATTACAGAACCATCAAAGGCAAGACGAAAGTTTGGAGGAGTTTTGCATAGAGAGTTAGGCAGAAACTAGGTCTGAGAAGCGGTAAACTTGAGCAAATTTCGTCTAGCCCGCTGAGAAATCCTGTTCACGTCTAAGTTTACTGACGAAGTTGTGTGGAGACGAGATGCAGATCCAGTGAGAGAAGAAGAAACAGACTTAAAAGATGTGGAAGACCACAAGTTCAGTCGTCAGCGTATGAGTGGATTTGGTTTGTGGAGGAGAAGAAATGGTTTGAAAATAAGAGGAAAAGTGTAGGAGACAGAACCAAACCTTGAGGGACACCATGTTGATCCATCAACACTCACGGAGATACATCAACCAGAAGTGGTAGCTAGATATGAGGGAGCAAAGTGCGGGAGGGAAGCCAAAAGAGGGAAGGTTAGAGACGAGACCCTGGTGCCACACCTTGTCCAAAGCCTAAGATATGTCCAGGACAACTACACATGACTTCCCCAAAATCTTTCAGGGATGATGACCAGACATTAGTAAGATAGGAAAAGGTGGAGGCTGATCCATCAACAGTCACAGAGATAGATCGGCCAGAGAGGAAGCTAGATATGAGGGAGCAAAGTGAGGGAGGGAAGCCAAAAGAGGGAAGGTTAGAGACGAGACCCTGGTGCCACACCTTGTCCAATGCCTAAGATATGTCCAGGACAACTACACATGACTTCCTCAAATCTTTCAGGGATGATGACCAGACATTAGTAAGATAGGAAAGAATATCACCAGTGGATCTGGACTTACACAAGCCATACTGGTGATCAGATAGAAGACTGTGATTGTCCAGGTGTTTAAGGCTATGGAAGATGAGGAGGGATTCAAACACTTTGGAAATGGTAGATGTCAAAGCAACAGGACGATAGTTAGACGGGTCAGAACGATCAGGTTTCTTAGTGATGGCATGTACCAGTGTGGGTCTCCAAGTACAAGGAAAAGTTCTGGTTGTTAAACAGAAATGGAACAGACGAGCAAGCACAGGTGCAAGTTCAGAGATACTTTCTTTCAGTCCACGAGGATGGATGCCATCCGGACCATAAACCATCTTGTGTCCAGAGAGCAGAACCGCTTTTCTGACGATCCAAAAACAGATTACGTGAAGAGACATAAGAGGAACATCAGGGGATGAAGGAATGTTAGAGTCATCCCAGGTGGAGTTAGTGGAGAAACTGGAACCAAAGTGAGTTGATTGGTCTACGGCAGAGACAGCTATAGTAACGTCAGAATGGAAAAATGAAGGAAAGGTAGAGCGACACAAGTTGTTAGAGATAACCACCTTAGCTAATGACCAGAAAGACCTCTCACTGGATGACGAGGAGAGGTCATCACACTTCCTGGGAATAAAGGAAAGGCCTCGCCTCACGTGCTTGTAGTGACAACGGGGAATAATGAAAGCTAGATGGGAGCCAGAGGAAGGAGAGTTTCTCCAAGCAGGTTCACCTGATCCCTGGCTTGGATGACCTCAGAACACGAACGGTTGAACCCTGTATGGCTCGTCTTGGTATACAGGTGTATGTATGTATTAATACCTATGTGTCTCTCTATGTATGAATGTATGTATGTATACATATATATACGTATACATTAAGATATACACACACACACACACACACTACTGAAGCTATGGCCATACTGGCGCAAAACATACACGCACAATACAGTAAGATACATTACTGTATTTACTGTAACCAACAGACGTTTGTTGGAGGGTCCTGAAGTCCCTGTACCACAGGAGGGGTCCTGAAGTCCCTGTACCACAGGGGGAGGGGGTCCTGAAGCCCCCGTACCACAGGGGGAGGGGGTCCTGAAGCCCCCGTACCACAGGGGGAGGGGGTCCTGAAGCCCCCGTACCACAGGGGGAGGGGGTCCTGAAGCCCCCGTACCACAGGAGGGGGTCCTGAAGCCCCCGTACCACAGGGGGAGGGGGTCCTGAAGCCCCCGTACCACAGGAGAGGTCCTGAAGCCCCCGTACCACAGGGGGAGGGGGTCCTGAAGCCCCCGTACCACAGGGGGAGGGGGTCCTGAAGCCCCCGTACCACAGGAGGGGGTCCTGAAGCCCCCGTACCACAGGGGGAGGGGGTCCTGAAGCCCCCGTACCACAGGAGAGGTCCTGAAGCCCCCGTACCACAGGAGAGGGTCCTGAAGCCCCCGTACCACAGGAGGGGGTCCTGAAGCCCCCGTACCACAGGAGAGGGTCCTGAAGCCCCCGTACCACAGGGGGAGGGGGTCCTGAAGCCCCCGTACCACAGGAGGGGGTCCTGAAGCCCCCGTACCACAGGAGGGGGTCCTGAAGCCCCCGTACCACAGGAGAGGGTCCTGAAGCCCCCGTACCACAGGAGAGGGTCCTGAAGCCCCCGTACCACAGGAGAGGGGGTCCTGAAGCCCCCGTACCACAGGAGAGGGGTCCTGAAGCCCCCGTACCACAGGAGGGGGTCCTGAAGCCCCCGTACCACAGGAGAGAGGGTCCTGAAGCCCCCGTACCACAGGAGGGGGTCCTGAAGCCCCCGTACCACAGGAGAGGGGGTCCTGAAGCCCCCGTACCACAGGAGAGGGGTCCTGAAGCCCCCGTACCACAGGAGAGGGGGTCCTGAAGCCCCCGTACCACAGGAGAGGGGTCCTGAAGCCCCCGTACCACAGGAGAGGGGGTCCTGAAGCCCCCGTACCACAGGAGAGGGGGGGGCTGAAGCCCCCGTACCACAGGAGAGGGGTCCTGAAGCCCCGTACCACAGGGAGGGGGTCCTGAAGCCCCCGTACCACAGGAGAGGGGGGGGGCTGAAGCCCCGTACCACAGGAGAGGGGGTCCTGAAGCCCCGTACCACAGGAGAGGGGGTCCTGAAGCCCCGTACCACAGGAAGAGAGGGTCCTGAAGCCCGTACCACAGGAGAGGGGGGGGGCTGAAGCCCCGTACCACAGGATGAGGGGGTCCTGAAGCCCCCGTACCACAGGAGAGGGGGTCCTGAAGCCCCCGTACCACAGGAGAGGGGGTCCTGAAGCCCCCGTACCACAGGAGAGGGGGGGGGCTGAAGCCCCCGTACCACAGGAGAGGGGGTCCTGAAGCCCCCGTACCACAGGAGAGGGGGTCCTGAAGCCCCCGTACCACAGGAGAGGGGGGGGGCTGATGCCAACCCGGACCAATGGAACAGATGGGGGGCACGGATTGCCCACCGGACCACTGGGAGTGTGAGGCTGGGTAATGGACCAACCAAGCAGCCGGCAAAAAGTGACCGCCAGCACTCCGTCGCAGAGCAGGGACGAAGAAGGAAGGATACTCCGGTATCCCCCACAAGGACGGAGCGGACCAGACCGGATCACACAGCCCAGATTTCGCTCCTCGCGTCACAACCAGGTAAACCTGTGACCTCACGGATACCCCCGTCCGCGCCCATGCTTCCTACTCACCCTCCGTCCACCCCCCGCATGCACCCACCAATTGAGAACGACAGCGCGAACCGACCACCGGACCCGTACACCTTCCCCGCGCTAGCACCCTATGAAGGCGCCACGAGATAAACGGACAAGCCACACGCAAAGTCACACTACTGGCAAGCACAAAACAAACACGCAATTTAGGACAGAAAAGGGAAGGGTCAGCCACGAACAGCACCAGAAAGAAGGGACAAACGGCATTAAGTCGCGCGCCAGGAAACGGAAGTGCATAAGAAGCGACCCCATGTAACAGATAAACACAGACCGCAAGCAAGGGGAAGTGGCACCGAGCACCAGCATTATAACAAGACGAAATTCGGGCACGGAGAGCCACGAAGCAACAATTCAAAGAGCAGAACACGAGACAAAACAAATCGAAGAGAAGACATGCGCGAAAAACCTTAACTCAAGAAACACAAAAGAGCGAAACACACATTAAGATACCGACAGCAAGATCCAGCCGCAGGGAAGGTTCTCGACGCAGAGCGTGTATAAACAAGCTCCGTAACAAACACCGGTTACACACCGTGAGCCCCGGGCTACAAAGACTTTAAAACATGCAGTAAGAAAGACGCGGTGGCAGACCGGCACCTCGGGCCTCACCGAAACAGGGACACGCCAGACCCGCAAGGATGAGACCTGTTGGAAAAGACACCATGATGACAAAGCATAAAACAGTACAAGGCACAGAAGGAGGACAGGGGTGAACACAATACCCACGTACGGTAAAGGGAAGAGGAGACAATCGGGCGAGAGCTCAACTGAGGGAAAAAGCTAACCGAACAGCTCAAGTACACATGATATTAGAGGAATGAACAGGAAACGGACCAAGAAAGCATAGAAAAACCGAGCTTAGAACGACGTCACGAAGCGACACTAGCACGTGCAACCACTAAAAATCCCGGACCCTCACCGAAACGGGTAAATAAGCGAGCTCCGTCAAGAGAGGCTTACGCAGCGCCGTCACTCACCCGTTCTTACAACGGCGGCCCCATCCCAATCCGCCACGAGGTCGCGGTGCTCCTCTTGCCACCCACTTCCTAGGCTCCCTCGAGCTCTCCCACACCACGGCCCATGCCAGCGCGCAACACCCACTGAACGATCAAAACGGTAGTGCCAGGGCCCCCCTCCCCCTTCCTTTCCCCCCCTCCTTCGTCCACTCCAACCCCCCATCCCTACCCACCCTCCTGTCCTTTCCCCCTCATCTTCCCCCTCCGCTTCCTCTCCCCCTCCTTTCGCATCTCACCTGCCTCACAACACCCGACTCCCCTCACATGCCACCTTACCGCCATGCTTCACAGACCCACGGCACCCAGGACCCTGCACCAACTCAGGTCCTGAACCCCGAACACACACCGCAACATGTAGCCCAATGCACCCCCCGCAACACACCAAACAAAAGAGCCCAATCCAAAGGTGAAAACAGCGGGATGTAAAATGACAACCAAGATCCTACGCAGCTAACCAGAAAGAACAAGCGCACACGGCCCCGCATAGATAATAATGCAGGAGAAGACAAGAAAAGGCCGTTAGGCAACCTTCTCAAGTCTCAACCAACGAAAACCGCTAGAAACTATACGTACGGGGACACTATAACCCGACCGTGGAGAAGGGAAAAATGTTAGGCAGAAAAGAACCCCCCCAGCCAGGCGACGACCTCTTCTGCACATGAACAGAGAACAGTATCGAGCCCAAAACCACCCGCAAAACGCCAAACACGCCCCACAACGGCTAGCGAGGTTTGCTAGCATAACTCTCTAGTCCGACGCCAACTCAGAACACTACAGCAGTCAGCGAATCCGCAGGTTTGCGAGAATCACGGAGAAGTTAACCGTCAGGTACGCCAACTCGCAATCATCCAGAGGAAAACATTACAAGGAAGAGTGGAATAAGGGAGAAGCACGGGGAGGAGGCCCTAACAAGCACGGGGGAGCACCGCATCAAGCCCACCCTAAACAACCCGCAACCAGTAGGAAATAGGCCGATAAGAGGTTCACGAGCACGATGAAAGAGTGTGGAATCGAACAACAAGGATCCAACAGACCAAAGAGAAAACGTAAACACCTCAATACGGAAGAGAACACCCCCCGAACAGGGA
The DNA here is from genome assembly GCF_036320965.1 of Panulirus ornatus. Classification (NCBI taxonomy): domain Eukaryota; kingdom Metazoa; phylum Arthropoda; class Malacostraca; order Decapoda; family Palinuridae; genus Panulirus; species Panulirus ornatus. The sequence continues at coordinate 6,261,358 of NC_092284.1, forward strand.
AAGGCTAAAAAAGCCTAGAGGAAACGAGAAAATCCCTAGGACAAACGCAAATAGCAACAGCAAACGACGGCCAACAGAAGTCAAGGATGGAGCAAGCACAACGAAACAAGCGACAACAAGGCACAGCACGAGAACAAGGGACGCAGTTCTCATACAGTGAATAGTGGCCGGATTCAAAGCGTAATGCAAACTCAAAAATCAGAATCATGAATGGCCACGGCAGTACCGACCCAGCAAGAGAGCCAAAAGGCAGGGAGCGCCCGACACGCCCCGGAAGACACCAGCTACTCTTGGATAACGCAATCAACATACCCCTCATACGGCACGAGCACTCCCAAGGACCGACAACAACATCCAAGAGCACCAAAAGCATAACCACAAGGCACAGACATGAAGCAAAAAAAAGGCCACACAAGGGAAGTATACACCAGAGAGACCGCATCGAACAAACGGAGCAGAAAAGAAGGAACAACGTCACAAAAGTTAAATAGCACAGCACTAGAAAAGCAGAGAAAGAGAGAGCAAGGGCCAACTAGACGATAATCACAAAACACCAATTAAAAAAAGGAAAAGAGAACAAAATGACAACACAAGCAAATCCCGACACGACCGGCATAACAGGTTCGTAACGAACGCCCAGAAAAGGTCGACCTGACAACGACCACAAGATCAATCGTACTTTGCACACGAAGACACGAGCACCCAAAACCCCTAAGTCTGGCACAAGCTACGACAAAAACTATAATATAATTGAGAGGACAACCCGATTGAGTCCCCACACATGAAGCACCGCGTGCAAATAACCAACGGAAAAGAGACCGGAAATAGATTAAGAGTGACAGGATCAGCAACCCTTACATGATACAAAAGAGAGACGGACACACCGTATAACAAGGAAAAAGGAAAACTGGACAGACAGACCAGGCGCAAAGCAGGTGGCATAAATGTTAAGATTAAGACACACAAGACTCCTTTAGAGACGCACGCAGGACAAAGAGCAGAATAAATGCAGCCTTCCGGCGGCAATGACTCACCCAGGTATGAGAAACACGATCCAACCGCCCTCATCTTCCAACCTTCCTTCCCTCTACGCCACACACCCCATTCATGATCACGGACATACTCAGTTGGCTTACATCCATCCCACCACTCCTATCCCCAATCAGATGATGCCCCCCTTCCCCCCTGCCGCATCTCCCCTTTTCCCCTCCCCCCTTCACTTTTCTCCCCCTGTCGCGGCCCACACCCCGCCGTGTTTCACGAGCCACAACCCACCCACCCCGTCACGAATTACGGATCCAAAAATGGAGGACAAAGATAAAAGAATCCACAGGACGACCCAGCCAGCCGTTCCACAAAGAAGGAAGACAGAGAAAAGTGAGAGGCCATAACGGACAATAAGACAGAGAAAAGGAAGTTACGGCCGAAAGGGCACCAACGCTCAAGACCGGAATACTCGAAGGTAACCTTAATCAAGGTTAGACAACCCAACAGACTACCACACCCGACGCACAGACCCACTGAACAAGGTACAGTCCACAGACAGACAAGCAGGTACGGATGCACGCCCCCCCTGCCCGCGTCCTTTCCCCCGGGACGCCGCCAGGCATCGCGGCCCATCCCGACGCATAAACCGACCCCCGTATTGCCATAGCACCCCGCGCGACCCCCCAACCCAGCCCCCTAACCCGCTGACTAAACCACACCGGCACCCACACCGGTCCACGATATCTCCGACACCGTCCCACACAGCACATGCCACTTCCACGCAGAAAGACAAAACCCAGCGCCCGAAACCCACACAGCATAAGCCAACAACCCGCATCATGAACCCGTCCAGGAGCAAGCAACTACAGGGCCAGTCTTACCACGGATGGTACCAACACAAGGTGGCAACGAAAGAAGGTGCACGACCTAAGCCCAGGAAAACACTACGGTACGCAACTCCACAGGAAAACTAACACATCTGATAGCAACACTCGCAAGAGACGCCGCCGACAGGACTTAGGCATGGCAACTGTACGACCGGGCGCAGGCAGATCACGCCGCTACGTGACCGAAGGGTCATGCACACAGACCGACACGAACCTACAGCGCACTACGAAAACTACCACATGGTCGCCAGACAAATAACAGAAGATGCCCAGACCAAACCTACGAACATCAAGCGCGAGGAACCCGGAAGTCCCAGCCCCAACCAGCAACGGTAACCTCGGTTGTAAGCACACCCATAAGTCCGGAAACATGCCGCCGCAACCGCCCCCCCGGATGCCCCCCACCCGTCATTCACCACACGTAACCGCCCCCGGTCCACCAGAAGCCCGACACAACACCCAGTCTACACCACAGCCCAAATATAAGAGCCACCACAGTAGGCGCCGCGTCGGTACCTCCTAGCAGTGGCCAACACGGACCCACCCCCCCCCCTCCCTACGTCAACAGAGTGCCACCCCACCCGTACCGCTCGTTCCCGACAACTATAGTTCCCAGGCCGTGCCCCATCCCAACCCCCCAACACTCCCAATGTTCAAGCGTCCCCTACCACTTCGCCACTCCGCTCCGCCCCCCCCTGACCCTTACCCGCCCTCCCTCCTCCTGCCCCTTAGCCACCTGCTTCCCCCCCCCTTCTTTTCTTGCAACCCTGCACCACCTCCCCCACCCCCCTCCCCCCCCCTCCTGAACATCCCCCCCCCTTCCTCTCCCCCTCACTCCGCTCCTCCGTCCCCTATCGTCCCTCCTTTCCTCCACCTCCTCTTCCTGAGCCTCAGTACCACAGGAGGGGTCTGAAGCCCCCGTGCCACAGGGTGAGGGGGGGGGCTGAAGCCCCGCGTACACAGGAGAGGGGGTCCTGAAGTCCCCGTACCACAGCATTTTGCTGTCGATGGCGGGTTGGGTATTGTGTTGGAGATGTGAAGGGGTGGATAAATTGGTTGTGTTGGAGTGTGGGTTATTTTGTTGGTGATTCTTAACAAGACGGAAAGGTTTGTTTGTTGGGGTGAGTTATTTTGTTGGAGATATAGCAGGATGGAGTGACTGGTTTTTGTTGGAGTGTGGAATATTTTGTTGGTGATATAGCAGGATGGAGTGACTGGTTGTGTTGGAGTGTGGAATATTTTGTTGGTGATGCACGATGATAGTGAAGATGGATTTGATGATGATTGAGAACATTTTATTGCCCAGGGGTCATCTCCAAACTTCACTCCTACACTGTGGCCTCCCACAGGTGTACGTGTACACTGCCCTGGGTCATCTCCCATACCTTCCCACTCCCGCTCCTGTGGCCTCCCACAGGTTGTACACTGCCCAGGGGTCATCTCCACCCTTCCAGTCCCTCACCTGTGGCCTCCCACAGGGTGTACACTGCCCAGGGGTCATCTCCAACCTTCCAGACCCTCACCTGTGGCCTCCCACAGGGTGTACACTGCCCAGGGGTCATCTCCAACCTTCCAGTCCCTCACCTGTGGCCTCCACAGGGTGTACACTGCCCAGGGGTCATCTCCAACCTTCCAGTCCCTCACCTGTGGCCTCCCACAGGGTGTACACTGCCCAGGGGTCATCTCCACCTTCCAGTCCCTCACCTGTGGCCTCCCACAGGGTGTACACTGCCCAGGAGTCATCTCCAACCTTCCAGTCCCTCACCTGTGGCCTCCCACAGGGTGTACACTGCCCAGGGGTCATCTCCAACCTTCCAGTCCCTCACCTGTGGCCTCCCACAGGGTGTACACTGCCCAGGGGTCATCTCCAACCTTCCAGTCCCTCACCTGTGGCCTCCCACAGGGTGTACACTGCCCAGGGGTCATCTCCAACCTTCCAGACCCTCACCTGTGGCCTCCCACAGGGTGTACACTGCCCAGGGGTCATCTCCAACCTTCCAGTCCCTCACCTGTGGCCTCCCACAGGGTGTACACTGCCCAGGGGTCATCTCCACCCTTCCAGTCCCTCACCTGTGGCCTCCCACAGGGTGTACACTGCCCAGGGGTCATCTCCACCTTCCAGTCCCTCACCTGTGGCCTCCCACAGGGTGTACACTGCCCAGGGGTCATCTCCAACCTTCCAGTCCCTCACCTGTGGCCTCCCACAGGGTGTACACTGCCCAGGGGTCATCTCCAACCTTCCAGTCCCTCACCTGTGGCCTCCCACAGGCTGTACACTGCCCAGGGGTCATCTCCAACCTTCCAGTCCCTCACCTGTGGCCTCCCACAGGGTGTACACTGCCCAGGGGGTCATCTCCACCCTTCCAGTCCCTCACCTGTGGCCTCCCACAGGCTGTACACTGCCCAGGGGTCATCTCCAACCTTCCAGTCCCTCACCTGTGGCCTCCCACAGGGTGTACACTGCCCAGGGGTCATCTCCACCTCCCAGTCCCTCACCTGTGGCCTCCCACAGGCTGTACACTGCCCAGGGGTCATCTCCACCCTTCCAGTCCCTCACCTGTGGCCTCCCACAGGCTGTACACTGCCCAGGGGTCATCTCCACCCTTCCAGTCCCTCACCTGTGGCCTCCCACAGGCTGTACACTGCCCAGGGGTCATCTCCACCCTTCCAGTCCCTCACCTGTGGCCTCCCACAGGCTGTACACTGCCCAGGGGTCATCTCCACCCTTCCAGTCCCTCACCTGTGGCCTCCCACAGGCTGTACACTGCCCAGGGGTCATCTCCACCCTTCCAGTCCCTCACCTGTGGCCTCCCACAGGCTGTACACTGCCCAGGGGTCATCTCCACCCTTCCAGTCCCTCACCTGTGGCCTCCCACAGGCTGTACACTGCCCAGGGGTCATCTCCACCCTTCCAGTCCCTCACCTGTGGCCTCCCACAGGCTGTACACTGCCCAGGGGTCATCTCCACCCTTCCAGTCCCTCACCTGTGGCCTCCCACAGGCTGTACACTGCCCAGGGGTCATCTCCACCTCCCAGTCCCTCACCTGTGGCCTCCCACAGGCTGTACACTGCCCAGGGGTCATCTCCACCCTTCCAGTCCCTCACCTGTGGCCTCCCACAGGGTGTACACTGCCCAGGGGTCATCTCCACCCTTCCAGTCCCTCACCTGTGGCCTCCCACAGGCTGTACACTGCCCAGGGGTCATCTCCACCTTTCCAGACCCTCACCTGTGGCCTCCCACACCTTAAAGTTTTATCTTCATCATGAACCAGTGTATGTCTTCGCCCCATTTCATGTTAACAACGTCTTACCATCACATTTCTGTTTCATCTTGTGTATGTACACATTATTTCTTCATTCTAAACCATCGAGGTAGTAACCCCAGCTTGTTACGTGGCTACACAAACATCACATTTCATCATACACATTGGTTTACATTGATCAACATTTTGGCTATGTAATCTGTCGCCTCGCTATGTGGCCAAACCTGGACTGTGTTTGATACAGACATGTTGGTGGGTTATGAAGCTTGACCCACTCCCCAGCCATGGCCGTGGTGGGTTGTTAAGGTTGACCCACTCCCCAGCCATGGCCGTGGTGGGTTGTAAAGCTTGACCCACTCCTCAGCCATGGCCGTGGTGGGTTGTTAAGGTTGACCCACTCCTCAGCCATGGCTGTGGTGGGTTGTAAAGCTTGACCCACTCCTCAGCCATGGCTGTGGTGGGTTGTAAAGCTTGACCCACTCCTCAGCCATGGTGGGTTGTAAAGCTTGACCCACTCCCCAGCCATGGCTGTGGTGGGTTGTTAAGCTTGACCCACTCCCCAGCCATGGCCGTGGTGGGTTGTAAAGCTTGACCCACTCCTCAGCCATGGCTGTGGTGGGTTGTAAAGCTTGACCCACTACCCCAGCCATGGCTGTGGTGGGTTGTAAAGCTTGACCCACTCCTCAGCCATGGCCGTGGTGGGTTGTAAAGCTTGACCCACTCCTCAGCCATGGCCGTGGTGGGTTGTAAAGCTTGACCCACTCCTCAGCCATGGCCGTGGTGGGTTGTTAAGGTTGACCCACTCCCCAGCCATGGCTGTGGTGGGTTGTAAAGCTTGACCCACTCCTCAGCCATGGCTGTGGTGGGTTGTTAAGCTTGACCCACTCCTCAGCCATGGCTGTGGTGGGTTGTAAAGCTTGACCCACTCCTCAGCCATGGCCGTGGTGGGTTGTAAAGCTTGACCCACTCCTCAGCCATGGCCGTGGTGGGTTGTTAAGGTTGACCCACTCCTCAGCCATGGCCGTGGTGGGCTGTAAAGCTTGACCCACTCCTCAGCCATGGCCGTGGTGGGTTGTTAAGGTTGACCCACTCCTCAGCCATGGCCGTGGTGGGTCGTAAAGCTTGACCCACTCCTCAGCCATGGCTGTGGTGGGCTATAAAGCTTGACCCACTCCTCAGCCATGGCCGTGGTGGGCTGTAAAGCTTGACCCACTCCTCAGCCATGGCCGTGGTGGGTTGTTAAGGTTGACCCACTCCTCAGCCATGGCCGTGGTGGGTCGTAAAGCTTGACCCACTCCTCAGCCATGGCTGTGGTGGGCTATAAAGCTTGACCCACTCCTCAGCCATGGCCGTGGTGGGCTGTAAAGCTTGACCCACTCCTCAGCCATGGCCGTGGTGGGTTGTTAAGGTTGACCCACTCCTCAGCCATGGCCGTGGTGGGTCGTAAAGCTTGACCCACTCCTCAGCCATGGCTGTGGTGGGCTATAAAGCTTGACCCACTCCTCAGCCATGGCCGTGGTGGGTTGTAAAGCTTGACCCACTCCTCAGCCATGGCCGTGGTGGGTTGTAAAGCTTGACCCACTCCTCAGCCATGGCCGTGGTGGGCTGTAAAGCTTGACTCACTCCTCAGCCATGGCCGTGGTGGGTTGTAAAGCTTGACCCACTCCTCAGCCATGGCCGTGGTGGGTTGTAAAGCTTGACCCACTCCTCAGCCATGGCCGTGGTGGGTCGTAAAGCTAGACCCACTCCTCAGCCATGGCCGTGGTGGGTTGTAAAGCTTGACCCACTCCTCAGCCATGGCCGTGGTGGGCTATAAAGCTTGACCCACTCCTCAGCCATGGCCGTGGTGGGTTGTAAAGCTTGACCCACTCCTCAGCCATGGCCGTGGTGGGTTGTAAAGCTTGACCCACTCCTCAGCCATGGCCGTGGTGGGTCGTAAAGCTAGACCCACTCCTCAGCCATGGCCGTGGTGGGTTGTAAAGCTTGACCCACTCCTCAGCCATGGCCGTGGTGGGTTGTAAAGCTTGACCCACTCCTCAGCCATGGCCGTGGTGGGCTATAAAGCTTGACCCACTCCTCAGCCATGGTGGGTTGTAATAACCTTCCTCTCTCTCTCTCCATCTGAAACATATTTTCACTTGTAGTTTCCTGGAAAGTTCGTCACCAGACAATAGTGGGACATGTGTGTGTCCCTGGGATATATCCCAGCCCTCATCACAGCTACACGACGCCTCCTCCTCCTCCTCACCACAATGTATCGTCTCACTCTGACCTCAACCGACGACCCATTTTCTATTGGGAAAACGAATACGCAATGAGGTACGCACTCAATATTCTTCTACAAAATATTGGGTCATGACATGACCTTTGACCCCGAGGTTGTCCATTGGACAACAAGATAATAAGACGATGTTTACTACACTGGTGAACGATAGTTCTGACAATGATCATCTGGTAATGCCTAAGACGCTGGGAATCTCTCAGAATGTTTCGTTTTTATGTCATATTTCAGTGTGAACGTGTGAAGTTACTTTTTGTGCTGTGTGTACATACCCTTACATGATTGTGTGTACATACCCTTCCTTACATGATTGTGTGAAGATACATTTTGTGCTGTGTGTACATACCCTTATATGATTGTGTGTACATACCCTTCCTTACATGATTGTGTGAAGTTACTTTTTGTGCTGTGTGTACATACCCTTACATGATTGTGTGTATATACCCTTCCTTACATGATTGTGCGAAGATACATTTTGTGCTGTGTGTACATACCCTTATATGATTGTGTGTACATACCCTTCCTTACATGATTGTGTGAAGTTACTTTTTGTGCTGTGTGTACATACCCTTACATGATTGTGTGTACATACCCTTCCTTATATGATTGTGTGAAGATACATATTGTGCTGTGTGTACATACCCTTATATGATTGTGTGTGCATACCCTTCCTTACATGATTGTGTGAAGATACATTTTGTGCCGAGTGTACATACCCTTACATGATTGTGTGTACATACCCTTCCTTACATGATTGTGTGAAGATATATTTTGTGCTGTGTGTACATACCCTTATATGATTGTGTGTACATACCCTTCCTTACATGATTGTGTGAAGATACATTTTGTGCTGTGTGTACATACCCTTACATGATTGTGTGTACATACCCTTACATGATTGTGTGTACATACCCTTCCTTATATGATTGTGTGTACATACCCTTCCTTATATGATCTATTATATGATGATATATCATCACATAATGATATACCATCAATAACTACAACATGTTGTATATCTTTCAGATCTTATTAATACCCAGTCTTACGAGTTATAGATAAACGAAGTACAAGTAGCAATAACTTGTGGCTGCCGGTGCTGCTGGCGAGGTAATAATGTGGCGAGCAACTTTACTGGAGCTCACACCACCACCAGCTTGCACCAGCCAGGGAACAATAGTGGTCAGGGATGGGCGACCCCTCGACCAAGTTGCTGATCAAAGAGAAGATTCCAGAGAATTTCTCTTTGTTGTAGAGAGCAGGCTTGTGGTCTGCCCATCACCCGCTGTGCTGACTTGGGTCGCTAACACCACATGCCTTCGTCAGCGCTTCACATTCCCTGGCGTATACCACTACCAGCGAACGTACGTACATACATACATGTCCCTAACGACCCATGTCCCTGACGACCCATGTCCCAGACGACCCATGTCCCTGACGACCCATGTCCCTGACGACCCATGTCCTTAACGACCCATGTCCCAGACGACCCATGTCCCTAATGACCCATGTCCCTAACGACCCATGTCCCTGACGACCCATGTCCCTAACGACCCATGTCCCTAATGACCCATGTCCCTAACGACCCATGTCCTTAACGACCCATGTCCCTAACGACCCATGTCCCTAATGACCCATGTCCCTAACGACCCATGTCCCTAATGACCCATGTCCCTGACGACCCATGTCCCTAATGACCCATGTCCCTGACGACCCATGTCCCTAACGACCCATGTCCCTGACGACCCATGTCCCTAACGACCCATGTCCCTGACGACCCATGTCCCAGACGACCCATGTCCCTGACGACCCATGTCCCTGACGACCCATGTCCCTAACGACCCATGTCCCTGACGACCCATGTCCCAGACGACCCATGTCCCTGACGACCCATGTCCCTGACGACCCATGTCCCTAACGACCCATGTCCCAGACGACCCATGTTCCTGACGACCCATGTTCCTGACGACCCATGTCCCTGACGACCCATGTCCCTGACGACCCATGTCCCTAACGACCCATGTCCCTAACGACCCATGTCCCTAATGACCCATGTCCCTAACGACCCATGTCCCTGACGACCCATGTCCCTAACGACCCATGTCCCTAACGACCCATGTCCCTGACGACCCATGTCCCTAACGACCCATGTCCCAGACGACCCATGTCCCTGACGACCCATGTCCCTAATGACCCATGTCCCTGACGACCCATGTCCCTAACGACCCATGTCCCTGACGACCCATGTCCCTGACGACCCATGTCCCTAACGACCCATGTCCCTGACGACCCATGTCCCTAACGACCCATGTCCCTAACGACCCATGTCCCTAATGACCCATGTCCCTAACGACCCATGTCCTTAACGACCCATGTCCCTAACGACCCATGTCCCTAATGACCCATGTCCCTAATGACCCATGTCCTTAACGACCCATGTCCCTAACCAGAGTGTGGGACACATCTAGCTCGTCCTAGTACTGAACTCTTGTATGACCAGTTAACTAGTAACTACCCTGACCACCAGTTGTGTAGTTAACTAGTAACTACCCTGACCACCAGTTGTGTAGTTAACTAGTAACTACCCTTGACCCCAGTCACCCACTCTCACAACCACAACTTGGCCTGTCTGGCGTCCTGCCACCCACTCTCACAACCACAACCTGGCCTGCCTGGCGTCCTGCCACCCACTCTCACAACCACAACCTGGCCTGTCTGGCGTCCTGCCACCCACTCTCACAACCACAACCTGGCCTGTCTGGCGTCCTGCCACCCACTCTCACAACCACAACCTGGCCTGTCTGGCGTCCTGCCACCCACTCTCACAACCACAACCTGGCCTGTCTGGCGTCCTGCCACCCACTCTCACAACCACAACCTGGCCTGTCTGGCGTCCTGCCACCCACTCTCACAACCACAACCTGGCCTGTCTGGCGTCCTGCCACCCACTCTCACAACCACAACCTGGCCTGTCTGGCGTCCTGCCACCCACTCTCACAACCACAACCTGGCCTGTCTGGCGTCCTGCCACCCACACTCACAACCACAACCTGGCCTGTCTGGCGTCCTGCCACCCACACTCACAACCACAACCTGGCCTGCCTGGCGTCCTGCCACCCACTCTCACAACCACAACCTGGCCTGCCTGGCGTCCTGCCACCCACACTCACAACCACAACCTGGCCTGCCTGGCGTCCTGCCACCCACTCTCACAACCACAACCTGGCCTGCCTGGCGTCCTGCCACCCACTCTCACAACCACAACCTGGCCTGCCTGGCGTCCTGCCACCCACACTCACAACCACAACCTGGCCTGCCTGGCGTCCTGCCACCCACTCTCACAACCACAACCTGGCCTGCCTGGCGTCCTGCCACCCACTCTCACAACCACAACCTGGCCTGCCTGGCGTCCTGCCACCCACACTCACAACCACAACCTGGCCTGCCTGGCGTCCTGCCGCCACCCACTCTCACAACCACAACCTGGCCTGCCTGACGTCCTGCCACCCACTCTCACAACCACAACCTGGCCTGCCTGGCGTCCTGCCACCCACTCTCACAACCACAACCTGGCCTGTCTGGCGTCCTGCCACCCACTCTCACAACCACAACCTGGCCTGCCTGGCGTCCTGCCACCCACTCTCACAACCACAACCTGGCCTGTCTGGCGTCCTGCCACCCACTCTCACAACCACAACCTGGCCTGCCTGGCGTCCTGCCGCCACCCACTCTCACAACCACAACCTGGCCTGTCTGGCGTCCTGCCGCCACCCACTCTCACAACCACAACCTGGCCTGTCTGGCGTCCTGCCACCACCCACTCTCACAACCACAACCTGGCCTGTCTGGCGTCCTGCCGCCACCCACTCTCACAACCACAACCTGGCCTGCCTGACGTCCTGCCACCCACACTCACAACCACAACCTGGCCTGCCTGGCGTCCTGCCACCCACTCTCACAACCACAACCTGGCTTCCATCACCACAATTCTCATCACGTTCCCATCCTCACACAACGTCATTCCCTCATTTATCTTCCTCATTTTCCACAATGAGACCGTACTCATCATCTTTCTCATCTTCAGAGAACGAGGTCTCTCATTTTCTTTCTCATCCTAACTCATCTCTTCCTCATGGATCATCATCTCATTCATTTTCCAACCCTCACACCTCATAACCCACCTCACTCACACACCAACCCTCACAACTACGTGTTCCGCCACCCACTGTGTCCACAACTACGTGTTCCCCCACCCACTGTGTCCACAACTACGTGTTCTCGCACACACTGTGTCCACAACTACGTGTTCCCCAACCCACTGTGTCCACAACTACGTGTTCCCCCACCCACTGTGTCCACAACTACGTGTTCCCCCACCCACTGTGTCCACAACTACGTGTTCTCCCACCCACTGTGTCCACAACTACGTGTTCCCCCACCCACTGTGTCCACAACCACGTGTTCCCCCACCCACTGTGTCCACAACCACGTGTTCCCCCACCCACTGTGTCCACAACTACGTGTTCCCCCACCCACTGTGTCCACAACTACGTGTTCCCCAACCCACTGTGTCCACAACTACGTGTTCCCCAACCCACTGTGTCCACAACTACGTGTTCCCCAACCCACTGTGTCCACAACTACGTGTTCCCCCACCCACTGTGTCCACAACTACGTGTTCCCCCACCCACTGTGTCCACAACTACGTGTTCCGCCACCCACTGTGTCCACAACTACGTGTTCCCCAACCCACTGTGTCCACAACTACGTGTTCCCCCACCCACTGTGTCCACAACTACGTGTTCTCCCACCCACTGTGTCCACAACTACGTGTTCCCCCACCCACTGTGTCCACAACTACGTGTTCTCGCACCCACTGTGTCCACAACTACGTGTTCCCCCACCCACTGTGTCCACAACTACGTGTTCCCCCACCCACTGTGTCCACAACTACGTGTTCCCCCACCCACTGTGTCCACAACTACGTGTTCCCCCACCCACTGTGTCCACAACTACGTGTTCCCCCACCCACTGTGTCCACAACTACGTGTTCCCCCACCCACTGTGTCCACAACTACGTGTTCTCCCACACACTGTGTCCACAACTACGTGTTCTCCCACACACTGTGTCCACAACTACGTGTTCTCCCACCCACTGTGTCCACAACTACGTGTTCTCCCACCCACTGTGTCCACAACTACGTGTTCTCCCACCCACTGTGTCCACAACTACGTGTTCTCCCACACACTGTGTCCACAACTACGTGTTCCCCCACCCACTGTGTCCACAACACCTGGGTGGTGGCGGCGAGCGCGCGCGCGCCCACTGAAGTGTATACAGACAGTGTGAGTCTGTGTGTCCAGTGGAAACCCCGAGAACAGATGTGTACCAGCTGGTTCCAGTGGTAGAGGGGGAGAAGGGGGGGGGAGGGGGGTCCAGTGGTTGTGGGGGAGGGGGTGTATGGGGTAGGGGGTGGGGTTGTAGTGGGGGGAGGTTGTAGTGAGGTTGTGGAAAGCTGTAACTCAAGTGTGGAGTGTTCGTTTGAATCGCAAGTTACGACTGTGTTGCATGGCCTCATGCCACTCTCTCTCTCTCTCTCTCTCTCTCTCTCTCTCTCTCTCTCTCTCTCTCTCTCTCTCTCTCTGCAGTGGGCGACCCCTGGACACAGTGGTCAACACCACCAGGGTGGGTGTCGGGTGATCTGCAACAGCCAGGTGGGTTGTGAGGCACGTCAAAGACGAGATGTGATGTGTACCAGCTGGTGTGTGGTATGTCTGCCTTCATCACTGTGTTCACCACCTCCCTCCATCACCACTCCCTCCCTCCCTCCATCACTACTCCCTCCCTCCATCACTACTCCCTCCCTCCATCACCCTGACACAGCTCCCTTTCTCCATCCATCACCCTGACACCGCTCCCTCCCTCATTCCATCACCCTGACACCGCTTCCTTCCTCCATCACCCTAACACCGCTCCCTCCCTCCATCACCACCACCACAGCCTCTCTCACCAACACCGCTCCCTCCCTCCATCACCACCACCACACCCTCCCTCCCTGTTTATTACACCATGAAGGGCGCAATGACCTTGCTCAGCAGTTTAACCACTCACCTTCATTTCAAACCTCCAATATTACTAACACAACCTTTCCACACAACTGTATAATAATGTAACAATATTTTCCCAGAAATTTATACCCCAGTAACCATCCACTTCTGTCCTCCTGAGGAAATAACTGAATAATTAATAAATATGTATGTGGGTCATTCATCATGCATCTGGCAACTCCCCCACTGTGTCTATAGACTGGAGACGAAGAGACGCGATCACATCTTTATAGTAAAGTGGAGAGGACAAACTAGTGATGAGAAAATGGAGAGGACAAAATGGAGAGGACAAATTGGAAAGGACAAGGAAAGAAAACTGGGCATAACTGAGGCAGAAAATGCAGGTTTCCCATCCAGTAAAACACTGGAAGTACTGGTAAGAGAAGGTCTTAAAGATCATGTATAGGTATTCTGCTGGACTGGAAGAAAACTGGAAGAACACTGGAAGAAAACTGGAAGAGCACTGGAAGAGGACTGTAAGGCACTGGAAGAGGACTGGAAGGCACTGGAAGAGGACTGGAAGACACTGGAAGAGCAGTGGAAGAGAACTGGAAGAGAACTGGAAGGCATTGAAAGAGAAATGGAAGGCACTGGAAGAGGACTGGAAGGCACTGGAAGAGAACTGGAAGGCACTGGAAGAGGACTGGAAGGCACTGGAAGAGGACTGGAAGGCACTGGAAGAGGACTGGAAGGCACTGGAAGAGAACTGGAACGCACTGGAAGAGAACTGGAAGGCACTGGAAGAGGACTGGAAGGCACTGGAAGAGAACTGGAACGCACTGGAAGAGGACTGGAAGTCACTGGAAGAGGACTGGAAGGCACTGTAAGAGAACTGGAAGGCACTGGAAGAGGACTGGAAGGCACTGGAAGAGAACTGGAACGCTCTGGAAGAGGACTGGAAGGCACTGGAAGAGAACTGGAAGGCACTGGAAGAGGACTGGAAGGCACTGGAAGAGGACTGGAAGGCACTGGAAGAGGACTTGAAGGCACTGGAAGAGGACTGGAAAGCACTGGAAGAGGACTGGAAGGCACTGGAAGAGGACTGGAAGGCACTGGAAGAGAACTGGAAGGCACTGGAAGAGGACTGGAAGGCACTGGAAGAGGACTGGAAGGCACTGGAAGGGGACTGGAAGGCACTGGAAGAGAACTGGAAGGCACTGGAAGAGGACTGGAAGAGCACTGGAAGAAAACTGGAAGGCACTGGAAGAGGACTGGAAGGCACTGGAAGAGGACTGGAAGGCACTGGAAGAGAACTGGAAGGCACTGGAAGAGGACTGGAAGGCACTGTAAGAGAACTGGAAGGCACTGGAAGAGGACTGGAAGGCACTGGAAGAGAACTGGAAGGCACTGGAAGAGGACTGTAAGGCACTGGAAGAGAACTGGAAGGCACTGGAAGAGGACTGGAAGGCACTGTAAGAGAACTGGAAGGCACTGGAAGGCACTGGAAGAGGACTGGAAGGCACTGGAAGAGAACTGGAACACACTGGAAGAGGACTGGAAGGCACTGGAAGAGAACTGGAAGGCACTGGAAGAGGACTGGAAGGTACTGGAAGAGGACTGGAAGGCACTGGAAGAGGACTGGAAGGCACTGGAAGAGAACTGGAACGCACTGGAAGAGGACTGGAAGGCACTGGAAGAGGACTGGAAGGCACTGGAAGAGGACTGGAAGGCACTGGAAGAGAACTGGTGCTGGAGGAGAGAGTGGGAGAGAGAGAGAGAGAGTATAATGGACAGCTGGAGCTGGAGTGTGTATGTGTTTGTGAGATACCATACCACAGGTGGAAAGACGTAGACAACTTCATGATTGGAAAACCCAGCTCAGCTCTTGACAGACACCAGAAGAACAAGACTTGTGGTAAGACGGTAATGGACAGGATCTGTCTAACAACCATTATGGTGTACAGTATTGTACACAAGCAGGGGATCTGTCTAACAACCATTATGGTGTACAGTATTGTACACAAGCAGGGGATCTGTCTAACAACCATTATGGTGTACAATATTGTACACAAGCAGGGGATCTGTCTAACAACCATTATGGTGTACAATATTGTACACAAGCAGGGGATCTGTCTAACAACCATTATGGTGTACAGTATTGTACACAAGCAGGGGATCTGTCTAACAACCATTATCGTGTACAATATTGTACACAAGCAGGGGATCTGTCTAACAACCATTATGGTGTACAATATTGTACACAAGCAGGGGATCTGTCTAACAACCATTATGGTGTACAGTATTGTACACAAGCAGGGGATCTGTCTAACAACCATTATCGTGTACAATATTGTACACAAGCAGGGGATCTGTCTAACAACCATTATGGTGTACAATATTGTACACAAGCAGGGGATCTGTCTAACAACCATTATGGTGTACAGTATTGTACACAATCAGGGCCAGATGACCCAAGACAGCGGAGGTCACAGGGGCCAGATGACCCAAGACAGCGGAGGTCACAGGGGCCAGATGACCCAAGACAGTGGAGGTCACAGGGGCCAGATGACCCAAGACAGTGGAGGTCAAGGGTCAGATTGTATTCATGACCTGGAACAGCAGACGTACATGTACACAGGTCAATGTTGTCAGAAATATGATAAATGAAGATGAAATATTCTTGTGTTTGTTCATCCATCCATCACAAGGGAGAACCAAGACTTACCTTCACTTCATGTTGACCAACCAATGAATTCATCACCTCCACCTGCCCTGGAGACCTGCCCTGGGGACCTGCCCTGGGGACCTGCCCTGGAGACCTGCCCTGGGGACCTGCCCTGGGGACCTGCCCTGGGGACCTGCCCTGGAGACCTGCCCTGGGGACCTGCCCTGGGGACCTGCTACACGTGACGCCCACACACCTGCCCTGGGGACCTGCCACACATGACGCCCACACACCTGTCCTGGGGACCTGCCCTGGGGACCTGCTACACGTGACGCCCACACACCTGCCCTGGGGACCTGCCCTGGGGACCTGCCCTGGGGACCTGCCACACATGACGCCCACACACCTGCCCTGGGGACCTGCCACACATGACGCCCACACACCTGCCCTGGGGACCTGCCCTGGGGACCTGCTACACATGACGCCCACACACCTGTCCTGGGAACCTGCCACACCTGACGCCCACACACCTGCCCTGGGGACCTGCCCTGGGGACCTGCTACACATGATGCCCACACACCTGCCCTGGGGACCTGCCCTGGGGACCTGCCACACCTGACGCCCACACACCTGCCCTGGGGACCTGCCCTGGGGGCCTGCCCTGGGGACCTGCTACACATGATGCCCACACACCTGCCCTGGGGACCTGCCCTGGGGACCTGCCCTGGGGACCTGCCACACATGACGCCCACACACCTGCCCTGGGGACCTGCCCTGGGGACCTGCCACACATGACGCCCACACACCTGCCCTGGGGACCTGCCCTGGGGACCTGCCACACATGATGCCCACACACCTGACCTGGGGACCTGCCCTGGAGACCTGCCCTGGGGACCTGCCCTGGAGACCTGCCCTGGGGACCTGCCCTGGGGACCTGCTACACGTGACGCCCACACACCTGCCCTGGGGACCTGCCCTGGGGACCTGCCCTGGGGACCTGCCCTGGGGACCTGCCACACATGACGCCCACACACCTGTCCTGGGGACCTGCCCTGGGGACCTGCCCTGGGGACCTGCTACACATGACGCCCACACACCTGTCCTGGGGACCTGCCCTGGGGACCTGCCCTGGGGACCTGCCACACATGACGCCCACACACCTGCCCTGGGGACCTGCCCTGGGGACCTGGGGTGGACCTCACACCTGGATAGTGGCTCACAAGGAGCTAAGTGAAGCAGGAATGGGACGACCCCATCTCTGTTGCTCTACGGGAATGGGACGACCCCATCTCTGTTGCTCTACGGGAATGGGACGACCCCATCTCTGTTGCTCTACGGGAATGGGACGACCCCATCTCTGTTGCTCTACGGGAATGGGACGACCCCATCTCTGTTTCTCTACGGGAATGGGACGACCCCATCTCTGTTTCTCTACGGGAATGGGACGACCCCATCTCTGTTGCTCTACGGGAATGGGACGACCCCATCTCTGTTTCTCTACGGGAATGGGACGACCCCATCTCTGTTGCTCTACGGGAATGGGACGACCCCATCTCTGTTTCTCTACGGGAATGGGACGACCCCATCTCTGTTTCTCTACGGGAATGGGACGACCCCATCTCTGTTGCTCTACGGGAATGGGACGACCCCATCTCTGTTGCTCTACGGGAATGGGACGACCCCATCTCTGTTGCTCTACGGGAATGGGACGACCCCATCTCTGTTTCTCTACGGGAATGGGACGACCCCATCTCTGTTGCTCTACGGGAATGGGACGACCCCATCTCTGTTGCTCTACGGGAATGGGACGACCCCATCTCTGTTGCTCTACGGGAATGGGACGACCCCATCTCTGTTTCTGTACAAAGAAACAGTAAGACAACGAAATTGATAGACATACACATCTACTCAATCAGAAAACAGAAACAGAACAGGTCTTCATTACAGAAGATCCCGTTAACAGAAGAACCCGTTAACAGAAGAACCCGTTAACAGAAGATCCCGTTAACAGAAGAACCCGTTAACAGAAGAACCCGTTAACAGAAGAACCCTTTAACAGAAGATCCCGTTAACAGAAGAACCCATTAACGGAAGAACCCGTTAACAGAAGATCCCGTTAACATGAGAACCCGTTAACAACAGAAGAACCCGTTAACAACAGAAGAACCCGTTAACAACAGAAGAACCCGTTAACAACAGAAGAACCCGTTAACAAAAGAACCCGTTAACATGAGAACCCATCAACAGAAGAACCCTTTAACAGAAGATTCCGTTAACAGAAGAACCCGTTAACAACAGAAGAACCTGTTAACAAAGAAACCCGTTAACAGAAGATCGCGTTAACAGAAGAACCCTTTAACAGAAGATCCCGTTAAAAGAAGATCCCGTTAACAGAAGAACCTGTTAACAGAAGAACCCATTAACAAAAGAACCCGTTAACAAAAGAACCCGTTAACAACAGAAGAACCCGTTAACGGAAGAACCCGTTAACAACAGAAGAACCCGTTAACAGAAGGGAGAACAGATGATACTGTTGTGTGTCAGTACAGAAAAATATGTTATTAGATTATTGTAATATTTGAAGGCAACTTGGTGATAGCCAGACAATGGTTCTCTATTTATCATGCATTACTGGGGTCGTACAGACGTGTTCAAGGGTCGTATACCGTCGTGTTCAAGGGTCGTATACCGTCGTGTTCAAGGGTCGTACACCGTCGTGTTCAAGGGTCGTATACCATCGTGTTCAAGGGTCGTATACCGTCGTGTTCAAGGGTCGTATACCGGTGTGTTCAAGGGTCGTATACCGTCGTGTTCAAGGGTCGTATACCGTCGTGTTCAAGGGTCGTATACCGTCGTGTTCAAGGGTCGTATACCGTCGTGTTCAAGGGTCGTATACCATCGTGCTCAAGGGCCGTATACCGTCGTGTTCAAGGGTCGTATACCGTCGTGTTCAAGGGTCGTATACCGTCGTGTTCAAGGGTCGTATACCGTCGTGTTCAAGGGTCGTATACCGTCTTGTTCAAGGGTCGTATACCGTCGTGCTCAAGGGTCGTATACCGTCGTGTTCAAGGGTCGTATACCGTCGTGTTCAAGGGTTGTATACCGTCGTGTTCAAGGGTCGTATACCGTCGTGTTCAAGGGTCGTATACCGTCGTGTTCAAGGGTCGTATACCGTCATGTTCAAGGGTCGTATACCATCGTGCTCAAGGGCCGTATACCGTCGTGTTCAAGGGTCGTATACCGTCGTGTTCAAGGGTCGTATACCGTCGTGTTCAAGGGTCGTATACCGTCGTGTTCAAGGGTCGTATACCGTCGTGTTCAAGGGTCGTATACCGTCGTGCTCAAGGGTCGTATACCATCGTGCTCAAGGGCCGTATACCGTCGTGTTCAAGGGTCGTATACCGTCGTGTTCAAGGGTCGTATACCATCGTGCTCAAGGGTCGTATACCGTCGTGTTCAAGGGTCGTATACCGTCGTGTTCAAGGGCCGTATACCGTCGTGTTCAAGGGTCATATACCGTCGTGTTCAAGGGTCGTATACCGTCGTGTTCAAGGGTCGTATACCGTCGTGTTCAAGGGTCGTATACCGTCGTGTTCAAGGATCGTATACCGTCGTGTTCAAGGGTCGTATACCGTCGTGTTCAAGGGTCGTATACCGTCGTGCTCAAGGGTTGTATACCGTCGTGTTCAAGGGTCGTATACCGTCGTGTTCAAGGGTCGTATACCGTCGTGTTCAAGGGTCGTATACCGTCGTGTTCAAAGCTCGTATAGACGTGTTCAAGGGTCGTATACCGTCGTGTTCAAGGGTCGTATACCGTCGTGTTCAAGGCTCGTATAGACGTGTTCAAGGGTCGTATACCGTCGTGTTCAAGGGTCGTATACCGTCGTGTTCAAGGGTCGTATAACGTCGTGTTCAAGGATCGTATACCGTCGTGTTCAAGGGTCGTATACCGTCGTGTTCAAGGCTCGTATAGACGTGTTCAAGGGTCGTATACCGTCGTGTTCAAGGCTCGTATAGACGTGTTCAAGGGTCGTATACCGTCGTGTTCAAGGGTCGTATACCGTCGTGTCTCACAAGAGAGCAAAAGCGAGACATGTAACATTGCCCATCATGGTCCAGCCATTTCCCTGGAAAGACTGAACATTACTGGAAGCTGGGGGGGGGGGGGGCCGGGGGGGCCGGGGGGGGTCCTGGAAGGACATGGGCTGGAGGGTCGACTGGAAAATAGAAAGAAAAAACATGAATATTCCAACACAAGATGAGAGAGACACACGAGGAAGGTATGGCGGTGTGAGGGACAAGGACACACATGTGACCAGCTGCTGAACAATGTGGTGTCGGGACGAAGAGCAGCAGGGGAGCTTACTGCTGGGGTGTTATAACCCGGGGAGGAGCAGGGGAGCTTACTGCTGGGGTGTTATAACCAGGGGAGGAGCAGGGGAGCTTACTGTTGGGGTGTTATAACCAGGGGAGGAGCAGGGGAGCTTACTGCTGGGGTGTTATAACCCGGGGAGGAGCAGGGGAGCTTACTGCTGGGGTGTTATAACCAGGGGAGGAGCAGGGGAGCTTACTGCTGGGGTGTTATAACCTGGGGAGGAGCAGGGGAGCTTACTGCTGGGGTGTTATAACCAGGGGAGGAGCAGGGGAGCTTACTGCTGGGGTGTTATAACCCGGGGAGGAGCAGGGGAGCTTACTGCTGGGGTGTTATAACCAGGGGAGGAGCAGGGGAGCTTACTGCTGGGGTGTTATAACCCGGGGAGGAGCAGGGGAGCTTACTGCTGCGGTGTTATAACCCGGGGAGCAGCAGGGGAGCTTACTGCTGGGGTGTTATAACCCGGGGAGGAGCAGGGGAGCTTACTGCTGGGGTGTTATAACCAGGGGAGGAGCAGGGGAGCTTACTGCTGGGGTGTTATAACCCAGGGACGAGCAGGGGAGCTTACTGCTGGGGTGTTATAACCTGGGGAGGAGCAGGGGAGCTTACTGCTGGGGTGTTATAACCAGGGGAGGAGCAGGGGAGCTTACTGTTGGGGTGTTATAACCCGGGGAAGAGCAGGGGAGCTTACTGCTGGGGTGTTATAACCCAGGGACGAGCAGGGGAGCTTACTGCTGGGGTGTTATAACCTGGGGAGGAGCAGGGGAGCTTACTGCTGGGGTGTTATAACCAGGGGAGGAGCAGGGGAGCTTACTGCTGGGGTGTTGTAACCAGGGGAGGGGCAGGCTCACCTCCCCTCCCCCCAACACCGCTGTCGTTAGCTGGAAGTGTAGGAGTGGGGTGAGACATTAGCTCCCCACTATCCTCCCCGACCATCCTGCTCCCCTCTCCCCACTGACAGACACGAGTCTTTCCTCCCCAGCGAGCAACGCCACCGTTGTAATTGGAACTCGCGAGCAATATACGTCAACTGAACATGATTTGTGAAGGTATGTGACTCTGACACCAGCTGGTGATTCATGTGACTCAAGACAAGCTGACACCAGCTGGTGATTCATGTGACTCAAGACAGCTGACACCAGCTGGTGATTCATGTGACTCAAGACAAGCTGACACCAGCTGGTGATTCATGCGACTCAAGACAGCTGACACCAGCTGGTGATTCATGTGACTCAAGACAAGCTGACACCAGCTGGTGATTCATGCGACTCAAGACAGCTGACACCAGCTGGTGATTCATGTGACTCAAGACAGCTGACACCAGCTGGTGATTCATGTGACTCAAGACAAGCTGACACCAGCTGGTGATTCATGTGACTCAAGACAGCTGACACCAGCTGGTGATTCATGTGACTCAAGACAGCTGACACCAGCTGGTGATTCATGTGACTCAAGACAAGCTGACACCAGCTGGTGATTCATGTGACTCAAGACAGCTGACACCAGCTGGTGATTCATGTGACTCAAGACAGCTGACACCAGCTGGTGATTCATGTGACTCAAGACAAGCTGACACCAGCTAGTGATTCATGTGACTCAAGACACCTGACACCAGCTGGTGATTCATGTGACTCAAGACAGCTGACACCAGCTGGTGATTCATGTGACTTAAGACAGATGACACCAGCTGGTGATTCATGTGACTCAAGACAGCTGACACCAGCTGGTGATTCATGTTACTCAAGACAGCTGACACCAGCTGGTGATTCATGTGACTCAAGACAAGCTGACACCAGCTGGTGATTCATGTGACTCAAGACAGCTGACACCAGCTGGTGATTCATGTGACTCAAGACAGCTGACACCAGCTGGTGATTCATGTGACTCAAGACAAGCTGACACCAGCTGGTGATTCATGTGACTCAAGACAAGCTGACACCAGCTGGTGATTCATGTGACTCAAGACACCTGACACCAGCTGGTGATTCATGTGACTCAAGACAAGCTGACACCAGCTGGTGATTCATGTGACTCAAGACAGCTGACACCAGCTGGTGATTCATGTGACTCAAGACAAGCTGACACCAGCTGGTGATTCATGTGACTCAAAACAAGCTGACACCAGCTGGTGATTTATGTGACTCAAGACAGCTGACACCAGCTGGTGATTCATGTGACTCAAGACAAGCTGACACCAGCTGGTGATTCATGTGACTCAAGACAGCTGACACCAGCTGGTGATTCATGTGACTCAAGACAGCTGACACCAGCTGGTGATTCATGTGACTCAAGACAGCTGACACCAGCTGGTGATTCATGTGACTCAAGACAAGCTGACACCAGCTGGTGATTCATGTGACTCAAGACAGCTGACACCAGCTGGTGATTCATGTGACTCAAGACAGCTGACACCAGCTGGTGATTCATGTGACTCAAGACAGCTGAAACCAGCTGGTGATTCATGTGACTCAAGACTTGACAGCTGACACCAGCTGGTGATTCACGTGACTCAAGACAGCTGACACCAGCTGGTGATTCATGTGACTCAAGACAGCTGACACCAGCTGGTGATTCATGTGACTCGAGACAGCTGACACCAGCTGGTGATTCATGTGACTCAAGACAGCTGACACCAGCTGGTGATTCATGTGACTCAAGACAGCTGACACCAGCTGGTGATTCATGTGACTCAAGACAGCTGACACCAGCTGGTGATTCATGTGACTCAAGACAGCTGACACCAGCTGGTGATTCATGTGACTCAAGACAGCTGACACCAGCTGGTGATTCATGTGACTCAAGACAGCTGACACCAGCTGGTGATTCATGTGACTCAAGACAGCTGACACCAGCTGGTGATTCATGTGACTCAAGACAGCTGACACCAGCTGATGATTCATGTGACTCAAGACAGCTGACACCAGCTGGTGATTCATGTGACTCAAGACAGCTGACACCAGCTGGTGATTCATGTGACTCAAGACAGCTGACACCAGCTGGTGATTCATGTGACTCAAGACAGCTGACACCAGCTGGTGATTCATGTGACTCAAGACAGCTGACACCAGCTGGTGATTCATGTGACTCAAGACAGCTGACACCAGCTGATGATTCATGTGACTCAAGACAGCTGACACCAGCTGGTGATTCATGTGACTCAAGACAGCTGACACCAGCTGGTGATTCATGTGACTCAAGACAGCTGACACCAGCTGGTGATTCATGTGACTCAAGACAGCTAACACTAGCTGGTGATTCATGTGACTCAAGACTTGACACAGCTAACAACAGCTGGTGATTCATGTGACTCAAGACTTGACAGGTAACACCAGCTGGTGATTCATGTGACTCAAGACTTGACAGGCAACACCAGCTGGTGATTCATGTGACTCAAGACTTGACAGCTGACACCAGCTGGTGATTCATGTGACTCAAGACTTGACAGCTGACATCAGCTGGTGATTCATGTGACTCAAGACAGCTGACACTAGCTGGCGATTCATGTGACTCAAGACTTGACAGCTGACACCAGCTGGTGATTCATGTGACTCAAGACTTGACAGGTGACACCAGCTGGTGATTCATGTGACTCAAGACTTGACAGGTGACACCAGCTGGTGATTCATGTGACTCAAGACTTGACAGGTAACACCAGCTGGTGATTCATGTACTCAAGACTTGACAGGTAACACCAGCTGGTGATTTATGTGACTCAAGACTTGACAGGTGACACCAGCTGGTGATTCATGTGACTCAAGACTTGACAGCTGACACCAGCTGGTGATTCATGTGACTCAAGACTTGACAGGTAACACCAGCTGGTGATTCATGTGACTCAAGACTTGACAGGTAACACCAGCTGGTGATTCATGTGACTCAAGACTTGACAGGTGACACCAGCTGGTGATTCATGTGACTCAAGACTTGACAGTAACAGCAGCTGGTGATTCATGTGACTCAAGACTTGACAGGTAACACCAGCTGGTGATTCATGTGACTCAAGACTTGACAGGTAACACCAGCTGGTGATTCATGTGACTCAAGACTTGACAGGAAACACCAGCTGGTGATTCATGTGACTCAAGACTTGACAGGTTACACCAGCTGGTGACATATACGAAGACATCTCATGTTATGATGAAAATGTTATGAAACGAAAGACAGTTGTTAAAGTCAGTCAGTGTGAGGTTGTGGGTTGTGGGTTGTGGGTTGTGGGTTGTGGGTTGTGGAGGAGAGGTAACAAGGGGGGGAGATGGGGACTAGGTGAAGGTAAGAGGGACATAAGTGACAGACGATGGCCTCGGACCTGAAGTGGGCACCACACACTGTGGAGTGAGGCGAGACATGTCTCCTGGAGAGACCAGGTGAAGTGAGAGATAGTGTGGCCATTATGGAGACACAAGGTGATGGGCAGGTGAAGTGAGAGATAGTGTGGACATCATGGAGACACCAGGTGATGGGCAGGTGAAGTGAGAGATAGTGTGGACATCATGGAGACACCAGGTGATGGGCAGGTGGAGTGAGAGATAGTGTGGACATGATGGAGAGACCAGGTGATGGGTAGGTGAAGTGAGAGATAGTGTGGCCATTATGGAGACACAAGGTGATGGGTAGGTGAAGTGAGAGATAGTGTGGCCATTATGGAGACACTAGGTGATGGGCAGGTGAAGTGAGAGATAATGTGGACATGATGGAGAGACCAGGTGATGGGCAGGTGAAGTGAGAGATAGTGTGGACATGATGGAGAGACCAGGTGATGGGCAGGTGAAGTGAGAGATAGTGTGGACATTATGGAGAGACCAGGTGATGGGCAGGTGAAGTGAGAGATAGTGTGGCCATTATGGAGAGACCAGGTGATGGGCAGGTGAAGTGAGATATAGTGTGGACAGGATGGAGAGACCAGGTGATGGGCAGGTGAAGTGAGAGATAGTGTGGACATGATGGAGAGACCAGGTGATGGGCAGGTGAAGTGAGAGATAGTGTGGCCATTATGGAGAGACCAGGTGATGGGCAGGTGAAGTGAGAGATAAGAGAGATATAATTAGCTACACCTTGATGGTTAAGTCACCTACAACATAATGAGAGAGACAGCTGTACATGGCTGTACATGGCTGTACATAGCTGTATATGGATGTACATAGTAGTACATGGTTGTACATGGCTGTACATGGATGTACATGACTGTACATGGATGTACATGGCTGTACATGGATGTACATATTGTACATGACTGTACATGACTGAGCCAGAGGATGTAAGATGTCTTCCCTCAACACATCCTCCCTCAGCCTCCACCACCACCACCACTTCCTCCTTCTCCACCTTCCTCCCTCCTTCTCCAACCAATCTTCCCTCTCCCCTCCTTCCTCCCTCAGTCACCTCCCCCACCATTCTTCTCCACCTCCCTCCCTCCCTCCTTCAACCAATCTTCCCTCCCCCTCCCCCACCAGTCTTCTCCCCCCCTCCCTCCCTCCCTCCCTCCCTCTCTCCCTCCCTCCCCCACATGACTGCTCCCCAGTCGTCCTCACTTCGTCACATGGCAGCACACGACTCATACCTCGATACCGACGAAGGCCAGGCAATGGCCAGAATATATATATCAGGTAAAGGTTTATTGCTGGACACCAGTGGGGAGATGAGGGAGGGGTCTCTCCCCACCCTTACATGTCTGGGGGCAGGGGAGACGAGGGAGGCGTCTCTCCCCACCCTACATGTCTGGGGGCTGGGGAGACGAGGGAGGGGTCTCTCCCCACCCTACATGTCTGGGGGCAGGGGAGACGAGGGAGGGGTCTCTCCCCACCCTACACGTCTGGGGGCAGGGGAGATGAGGGAGGGGTCTCTCCCCACCCTACTTGTCTGGGGGCAGGGGAGATGAGGGAAGGGTCTCTCCCCACCCTACATGTCTGGGGCAGGGGAGATGAGGGAGGGGTCTCTCCCCACCCTACATGTCTAGGGGCAGGGGAGACGAGGGAGGGGTCTCTCCCCACCCTACATGTCTGGGGGCAGGGGAGACGAGGGAGGGGTCTCTCCCCACCCTACATGTCTGGGGCAGGGGAGATGAGGGAGGGGTCTCTCCCCACCCTACATGTCTGGGGGCAGGGGAGACGAGGGAGGGGTCTCTCCCCACCTCTACATGACTGGGGGCAGGGGAGACGAGGGTGGGGTCTCTCCCCACGCCTACACGTCTAGGGGCAGGGGAGACGAGTGAGGGGTCTCTCCCCACGCCTACATGTCTGGGGGCAGGGGAGACGAGGGAGGGGTCTCTCCCCACCCTACATGTCTGGGGGCAGGGAGACGAGGGAGGGGTCTCTCCCCACCCTACACTCTGAGGGCAGGGGAGACGAGGGAGGGGGTCTCTCCCACCCTACACGTCTGGAGGCAGGGGAGACGAGTGTGGGGTCTCTCCCCACCCTACATGTCTAGGGGCAGGGGAGACGAGTGAGGGGTCTCTCCCCACGCCTACACGTCTAGGGGCAGGGGAGACGAGTGAGGGGTCTCTCCCCACCCTACACGTCTAGGGGCAGAGGAGACGAGGGAGGGGTCTCTCCCCACCCTACATGTTTGGGGGCAGGGGAGACGAGGGAGGGGTCTCTCCCCACCCTACATGTCTGGGGGCAGGGAGACGAAGTGAGGGGGTCTCTCCCACGCCTACACGTCTAGGGGCAGGGGAGACGAGTGAGGGGTCTCTCCCCACCCTCACGTCTGGGGGCAGGGAGACGAGTGAGGGGTCTTCCCACACCCTACACGTCTGGGGGCAAGGAGACGAGTGAGGGGTCTCTCCCCACCCTACACGTCTGAGGGCAGGGGAGACGAGTGAGGGGTCTCTCCCCACCCTACACGTCTGGGGGCAAGGGAGACGAGTGAGGGGTCTCTCCCCACCCTACACGTCTGAGGGCAGGGGAGACGAGGGAGGGGTCTCTCCCCACCCTACACGTCTGAGGGCAGGGGAGACGAGGGAGGGGTCTCTCCCCACCCTACACGTCTGAGGGCAGGGGAGACGAGGGAGGGGTCTCTCCCCACCCTACACGTCTGGGGGCAGGGGAGACGAGGGAGGGGTCTCTCCCCACCCTACATGTCTGGGGGCAGGGGAGACGAGGGAGGGGTCTCTCCCCACCCTACATGTCTGGGGGCAGGGGAGACGAGGGAGGGGTCTCTCCCCACCCTACATGTCTGGGGCAGGGGAGACGAGGGAGGGGTCTCTCCCCACCCTACATGTCTGGGGGCAGGGGAGACGAGGGAGGGGTCTCTCCCCACCCTACATGTCTGGGGCAGGGGAGACGAGGGAGGGGTCTCTCCCCACCCTACATGTCTGGGGGCAGGGGAGACGAGGGAGGGGTCTCTCCCCACCCTACACGTCTGGGGGCAGGGGAGACGAGGGAGGGGTCTCTCCCCACCCTACATGTCTGGTCCTGGAAACCCCACAGTACTCGGTCCTTGTCCTGGAAACCTCATGTGTCGTCAGTCCTGGTCCTGGAAACCCCCACGGTGTTCAGTATGCGTCCTGGAAACCCCCACGGTGTTCAGTATGCGTCCTGGAAACCCCCACGGTGTTCAGTATGCGTCCTGGAAACCCCCACGGTGTTCAGTATGCGTCCTGGAAACCCCCACGGTGTTCAGTATGCGTCCTGGAAACCCCCACGGTGTTCAGTATGCGTCCTGGAAACCCCCACGGTGTTCAGTATGCGTCCTAGAAACCCCCACGGTGTTCAGTATGGTCCTGGAAACCCCCACGGTGTTCAGTATGCGTCCTGGAAACCCCCACGGTGTTCAGTATGCGTCCTGGAAACCCCCACGGTGTTCAGTATGCGTCCTGGAAACCCTGTTCACCAGTGGGTGTTGTGTTCACCAGTGGGTGTTGTGTTCACTCTACAGTGGAAGTCATGTACCACCTGTACACCACCACAGATGGTGTTGACGTCAACCCACCATCTGTTACCATCTTTACCGAAAAGACGAAGCTATAAAAAACGAGGCGTACGAGAGAAAAAAAAAAAGAAATGAACAATAGAAAACGAGAATGGCAACACACACAAAAAAAAACGGTGATGGGTTGTGTCATTTGCTGGTAAAACTGAAGACGGACGTTACAGAATACATGACTGGGGGGGGGAGGGGGGGGCAGGCCTGGAACCTGGAAGAGAAGGAACAGATGAAGGCAGGGAAAGTGATGAAACGAAGAGAGAAAAGTAAGGAGAGAGAGAGACAGTGGGTTGGGGGGGGGACACTCCACTCCCTGGTGAGAGCCTGTGTACCGGACGGTACAGGAGGGGTACAGGACGGTACAGGTGACGGTACAGTAGGATGGTGATGGCTGTGTACCGCACGGTACAGTAAGGGTTGTACCGCAGGGTACAGTAGAGGTGTACCGCAGGGTACAGTAGAGGTGTACCGCAGGGTACAGTAGAGGTGTACCGCACGGTACAGTAGAGGTGTACCGCACGGTACAGTAGAGGTGTACCGCACGGTACAGTAGAGGTGTACCGCACGGTACAGTAGAGGTGTACCGCACGGTACAGTAGAGGTGTACCGCACAGTACAGTAGAGGTGTACCGCACGGTACAGTAGAGGTGTACCGCACAGTACAGTAGAGGTGTACCGCACAGTACAGTAGAGGTGTACCGCACAGTACAGTAGAGGTGTACCGCACAGTACAGTAGAGGTGTACCGCACGGTACAGTAGAGGTGTACCGCACGGTACAGTAGAGGTGTACCGCACAGTACAGTAGAGGGTGTACCGCACGGTACAGTAGAGGTGTACCGCACAGTACAGTAGAGGTGTACCGCACAGTACAGTAGAGGTGTACCGCACAGTACAGTAAGGTGTACCGCACGGTACAGTAGAGGTGATGGGTACAGTTAAGTGTATGTAACGAACCTCAGCAGCTTACAGAAGAATACTACAGCAAAATACAGTATAATGGCCAGGTCTGTATACTGAACGACGACCAGGGATACAGCACATTACAGAAAGCTGATGGTCAAGTTTAAAGTTCAAGCTGGGGTCATTTATGTCTCTGATCTACTTATATGATCCACCAGATGTGGTGGAATGATTATATATGATCCACCAGATGTGGTGGAATACTTATATGATCCACCAGATGTGGTGGAATGATTATATATGATCCACCAGATGTGGTGGAATACTTATATGATCCATCAGATGTGGTGGAATGATTATATATGATCCACCAGATGTGGTGGAATACTTATATGATCCACCAGATGTGGTGGAATGATTATATATGATCCACCAGATGTGGTGGAATACTTATATGATCCACCAGATGTGGTGGAATACTTATATGATCCACCAGATGTGGTGGAATGATTATATATGATCCACCAGATGTGGTGGAATGATTATATATGATCCACCAGATGTGGTGGAATACTTATATGATCCATCAGATGTCTGTGGAATACTATATGATCCACCAGATTGGTTGGTAATGATTATATTTGATCCACCAGATGTGGTTGGAAATCTTATAATGATCCATCAGATGTGGTGGAATACTCTATATGATCCCCCAGATGAGGTGGAATAGATTATATATGATCCACCAGATGTGAGTGTGGGAACATACTTATATGTTTCCATCAGGATGTGGGAGGAATACATATATGATCAATCAGATGTGGTGGAAATACTTACTATTTCCACCTGATGTGGTGGAATACTTATATGATCCATCGAATGTGGTGGAATACATGTTATGATCCACCTGACTGTGTGGTAGGTATACTTATATGATCCATCAGATGTGGGTGGAAATACTTATATGAATCCACCAGATTGTGTGGAATGATATATATGATCCTACCCAGATGAGGTGGAATACTTATATGATCCCATCAGATGTGGTGAGAATACTGATATGATTCCCCCCCCCAACCAGATGTGGTGGGAATGATTATATATGATCCACCAGATGATGGTGGAATACATTATATGTTCCATCAGATGTGGTGGTAATACTGATATGATCCACCGAATGTGGTGGAATGATTATATATGATCCACCAGATGTGGTGGAATACTTATATGATCCACCTGATGTGGTGGAATACTTATATGATCCATCAGATGTGGTGGAATACTGATATGATCCACCAGATGTGGTGGAATGATTATATATGATCCACCAGATGTGGTGGAATACTTATATGATCCATCAGATGTGGTGGAATACTGATATGATCCACCAGATGTGGTGGAATGATTATATATGATCCACCAGATGTGGTGGAATACTTATATGATCCACCTGATGTGGTGGAATGATTATATATGATCCACCAGATGTGGTGGAATGATTATATATGATCCACCTGATGTGGTGGAATACTGATATGATCCACCTGATGTGGTGGAATGATTATATATGATCCACCAGATGTGGTGGAATGATTATATATGATCCACCAGATGTGGTGGAATACTGATATGATCCACCAGATGTGGTGGAATACTGATATGATCCACCAGATGTGGTGGAATATTTATATGATCCACCTGATGTGGTGGAATACTTATATGATCCACCTGATGTAATGGAATACTTATATGATCCACCAGATGTGGTGGAATGATTATATATGATCCACCAGATGCGGTGGAATGATTATATATGATCCACCAGATGCGGTGGAATCAGTTCTGATCCACTTATATAATTCGCCAAATGAAGTGGTATCATACCGGAACCCGTTTTCTGTTGATACCAAACAATTACTGTACAACAGAGAACGGGAAGTGTTCCACAAGGCTGGACCAAACACAATTGTGGTCCGAAAAATTGCTAATGAAATTCAGCTCTTGAAAATGTAACGAAAACGGGAAGAGGATTAGTAACTGCAGATGGTTAATATCATAGATAACAAACATGTTAGTGATACAAACTTGTTATCATAATGTATTGTGTACATCATCATAACCAGGATGTACAGGAAATGTACAAATTACCTTATAATGAAGAATGGAGACTGGGTAATGGGGCCCCACTAGTGTACAACTCCCTCCCCGTACAGTACATGGGCCCCACCAGTGTACAACTCCCTCCCTGTACAGTACATGGGGCCCCACTAGTGTACAACTCCCTCCCCGTACAGTACATGGGCCCCACCAGTGTACAACTCCCTCCCCGTACAGTACATGGGGCCCCCACTAGTGTACAACTCCCTCCCCGTACAGTACATGGGGCCCCCACCAGTGTACAACTCCCTCCCCGTACAGTACATGGGGCCCTACCAGTGTACAACTCCCTCCCCGTACAGTACAAGAGGTGGGGCCCCACCAGTGTACAACTCCCTCCCCGTACAGTACATGGGGCCCACCAGTGTACAACTCCCTCCCCGTACAGTACATGGGGCCCCCACCAGTGTACAACTCCCTCCCCGTACAGTACAAGAGATGGGGCCCCCACCAGTGTACAACTCCCTCCCCGTACAGTACAAGAGATGGGGCCCCACCAGTGTACAACTCCCTCCCCGTACAGTACATGGGGCCCCCACTAGTGTACAACTCCCTCCCCGTACAGTACATGGGGCCCCCACCAGTGTACAACTCCCTCCCCGTACAGTACAAGAGATGGGGTCACACCAGTGTACAACTCCCTCCCCGTACAGTACAAGAGATGGGGGCCCCACCAGTGTACAACTCCCTCCCCGTACAGTACAAGAGATGGGGCCCCCACCAGTGTACAACTCCCTCCCCGTACAGTACAAAGATGGGGGCCCCACCAGTGTACAACTCCCTCCCCGTACAGTACAAGAGATGGGGCCCCACCAGTGTACAACTCCCTCCCCGTACAGTACAAGAGATGGGGCCCCACCAGTGTACAACTCCCTCCCCGTACAGTACAAGAGGTGGGGCCCCACCAGTGTACAACTCCCTCCCCGTACAGTACAAGAGGATGGGGGCCCCACCAGTGTACAACTCCCTCCCCGTACAGTACAAGAGATGGGGCCCCACCAGTGTACAACTCCCTCCCCGTACAGTACAAGAGATGGGGCCCCACCAGTGTACAACTCCCTCCCCGTACAGTACAAGAGATGGGGGCCCCACCAGTGTACAACTCCCTCCCCGTACAGTACAAGAGATGGGGCCCCACCAGTGTACAACTCCCTCCCCGTACAGTACAAGAGATGGGGCCCCACCAGTGTACAACTCCCTCCCCGTACAGTACAAGATGGGGCCCCACCAGTGTACAACTCCCTCCCCGTACAGTACAAGAGATGGGGCCCCACCAGTGTACAACTCCCTCCCCGTACAGTACAAGAGATGGGGCCCCACCAGTGTACAACTCCCTCCCCGTACAGTACAAGAGATGGGGGCCCCACCAGTGTACAACTCCCTCCCCGTACAGTACAAGAGATGGGGCCCCACCAGTGTACAACTCCCTCCCCGTACAGTACAAGAGATGGGGCCCCACCAGTGTACAACTCCCTCCCCGTACAGTACAAGAGATGGGGGCCCCACCAGTGTACAACTCCCTCCCCGTACAGTACAGAGTGGGGGCCCCACCAGTGTACAACTCCCTCCCCGTACAGTACAAGAGATGGGGGCCCCACCAGTGTACAACTCCCTCCCCGTACAGTACAAGAGATGGGGCCCCACCAGTGTACAACTCCCTCCCCGTACAGTACAAGAGATGGGGGCCCCACCAGTGTACAACTCCCTCCCCGTACAGTACAAGAGATGGGGCCCCACCAGTGTACAACTCCCTCCCCGTACAGTACAAGAGATGGGGCCCCACCAGTGTACAACTCCCTCCCCGTACAGTACAAGAGATGGGGCCCCACCAGTGTACAACTCCCTCCCCGTACAGTACAAGAGATGGGGCCCCACCAGTGTACAACTCCCTCCCCGTACAGTACAAGAGATGGGGCCCCACCAGTGTACAACTCCCTCCCCGTACAGTACAAGAGGTGGGGCCCCACCAGTGTACAACTCCCTCCCCGTACAGTACAAGAGGTGGGGCCCCACCAGTGTACAACTCCCTCCCCGTACAGTACAAGAGGTGGGGCCCCACCAGTGTACAACTCCCTCCCCGTACAGTACAAGAGGTGGGGGCCCCACCAGTGTACAACTCCCTCCCCGTACAGTACAAGAGGTGGGGCCCCACCAGTGTACAACTCCCTCCCCGTACAGTACAAGAGGTGGGGGCCCCACATATCCTTACATGATTCTCTCCAGTTACCCCCGTGCTGGGGGGGGCTGGGTGCTGGGGGGTGCTGGGGGCTGGGTGCTGGGGGCTGGGTGCTGGGGGTGCTGGGGGGTTCTGGGGGGGGGGGTTGCTGGGGGAAATACTGGTAATGGGCCAGTAATTGTGGGTCGTAAGACCTGAGGATGATGTCTATTATCTCATGAGAGAAACACAGATGGTCCAACTGTGGTAGACGGGGTACCACAGTGGTGGCCTGGCTGTGGTAGACGGTGTACCACAGTGGTGGCCTGGCTGTGGTAGACGGTGTCTGGTGTACCACAGTGGTGGCCTGGCTGTGGTAGACGGTGTCTGGTGTACCACAGTGGTGGCCTGGCTGTGGTAGACGGTGTCTGGTGTACCACAGTGGTGGCCTGGCTGTGGTAGACGGTGTCTGGTGTACCACAGTGGTGGCCTGGCTGTGGTAGACGGGGTCTGGTGTACCACAGTGGTGGCCTGGCTGTGGTAGACGATGTCTCGTGTACCACAGTGGTGGCCTGGCTGTGGTAGACGGTGTCTAGTGTACCACAGTGGTGGCCTGGCTGTGGTAGACGATGTCTCGTGTACCACAGTGGTGGCCTGGCTGTGGTAGACGATGTCTGGTGTACCACAGTGGTGGCCTGGCAGTGGTAGACGGTGTCTGGTGTACCACAGTGGTGGCCTGCCTGTGGTAGACGGTGTCTGGTGTACTACAGTGGTGGCCTGGCTGTGGTAGACGGTGTCTAGTGTACCACAGTGGTGGCCTGGCTGTGGTAGACGGTGTACCACAGTGGTGGCCTGGCTGTGGTAGACAGTGTCTGGTGTACCACAGTGGTGGCCTGGCTGTGGTAGACGGTGTCTGGTGTACCACAGTGGTGGCCTGGCTGTGGTAGACGGTGTCTGGTGTACCACAGTGGTGGCCTGGCTGTGGTAGACGGGGTCTGGTGTACCACAGTGGTGGCCTGGCTGTGGTAGACGGTGTCTAGTGTACCACAGTGGTGGCCTGGCTGTGGTAGACGATGTCTCGTGTACCACAGTGGTGGCCTGGCTGTGGTAGACGATGTCTGGTGTACCACAGTGGTGGCCTGGCAGTGGTAGACGGTGTCTGGTGTACCACAGTGGTGGCCTGGCTGTGGTAGACGGTGTCTGGTGTACTACAGTGGTGGCCTGGCTGTGGTAGACGGTGTCTAGTGTACCACAGTGGTGGCCTGGCTGTGGTAGACGGTGTACCACAGTGGTGGCCTGGCTGTGGTAGACGGTGTCTGGTGTACCACAGTGGTGGCCTGGCTGTGGTAGACTGTGTCTGGTGTACCACAGTGGTGGCCTGGCTGTGGTAGACAGTGTCTGGTGTACCACAGTGGTGGCCTGGCTGTGGTAGACGGGGTCTGGTGTACCACAGTGGTGGCCTGGCTGTGGTAGACGGTGTCTGGTGTACCACAGTGGTTGCCTGGCTGTGGTAGACTGTGTCTGGTGTACCACAGTGGTGGCCTGGCTGTGGTAGACGGTGTCTCGTGTACCACAGTGGTGGCCTGGCTGTGGTAGACGATGTCTCGTGTACCACAGTGGTGGCCTGGCCTTCCTCACCCAACTTGACAGACATCATGATGAACACCATGGGATGCACAGTGGGGAGGGTCAACACTGGCATAGACAACGTGTACCAGATCAGCAGGAGGGAGGATATGTTAGGCCTGACTGTGGGCTGCGGCTGCCAACACCTTGGTCGACCCAACGACCAGACCCAACAACAGCAGCTTGGGCCCAGCCAGTAGAAGGTAGGAGACCCAGCCAGTAGAGGTAGGAGACCCAGCCAGTAGAGGTAGGAGACCCAGCCAGTAGAGGTAGGAGACCCAGCCAGTAGAGGTAGGAGACCCAGCAAGTAGAGGTAGGAGACCCAGTCAGTAGAGGTAGGAGACCCAGCCAGTAGAGGTAGGAGACCCAGCAAGTACAGGTAGGAGACCCAGCCAGTAGAGGTTGGAGACCCAGCCAGCAGAGGCAGGAGACCCAGCCAGTAGAGGTGGGAGACCCAGCCAGTGGAGGTAGGAGACCCAGCCAGTAGAGGTGGGAGACCCAGCCAGTAGAGGTGGGAGACCCAGCCAGTAGAGGTGGGAGACCCAGCCAGTAGAGGTAGGAGACCCAGCCAGAGTAGAGACCCAGCCAGTAGGAGGAGACCCAGCCAGTAGAGGTAGGAGACCCAGCCAGTAGAGGTAGGAGACCCAGCCAGTGGAGGTATGAGACCCAGCCAGTAGAGGTAGGAGACCCAGCCAGTAGAGGTAGGAGACCCAGCCAGTAGAGGTAGGAGACCCAGCCGGTGAAGGTAGGAGACCCAGCGAGTAGAGGTAGGAGACCCAGCGAGTAGAGGTAGGAGACCCAGCCAGTAGAGGTAGGAGACCCAGCGAGTAGAGGTAGGAGACCCAGCCAGTAGAGGTAGGAGACCCAGCGAGTAGAGGTAGGAGACCCAGCGAGTAGAGGTAGGAGACCCAGCCAGTAGAGGTAGGAGACCCAGCCAGTAGAGGTAGGAGACCCAGCAAGTAGAGGTAGGAGACCCAGCGAGTAGAGGTAGGAGACCCAGCGAGTAGAGGTGGGAGACCCAGCCAGTAGAGGTAGGAGACCCAGCCAGTAGAGGTGGGAGACCCAGCCAGTAGAGGTGGGAGACCCAGCCAGTAGAGGTAGGAGACCCAGCCAGTAGAGGTAGGAGACCCAGCCAGTAGAGGTAGGAGACCCAGCCAGTGGAGGTAAGACACCCAGCCAGTAGAGGTAGGAGACCCAGCCAGTGGAGGTAGGAGACCCAGCCAGTAGAGGTAGGAGACCCAGCGAGTAGAGGTAGGAGACCCAGCGAGTAGAGGTAGGAGACCCAGCGAGTAGAGGTAGGAGACCCAGCGAGTAGAGGTAGGAGACCCAGCCAGTAGAGGTAGGAGACCCAGCGAGTAGAGGTAGGAGACCCAGCCAGTAGAGGTAGGAGACCCAGCCAGTAGAGGTAGGAGACCCAGCCAGTGGAGGTAAGACACCCAGCCAGTAGAGGTAGGAGACCCAGCCAGTGGAGGTAGGAGACCCAGCCAGTAGAGGTAGGAGACCCAGCGAGTAGAGGTAGGAGACCCAGCGAGTAGAGGTAGGAGACCCAGCGAGTAGAGGTAGGAGACCCAGCGAGTAGAGGTAGGAGACCCAGCCAGTAGAGGTAGGAGACCCAGCGAGTAGAGGTAGGAGACCCAGCGAGTAGAGGTAGGAGACCCAGCCAGTAGAGGTAGGAGACCTATCGGCTCAGCAAATGTGGTTCACATGAAGGACGTAATGATATACCAGTATACTGAACGACGTAATGATATACCAGTATACTGGACGACGTAATGATATACCAGTATACTGGACGTAATGATATATCAGTATACTTGAAGTAATGATATACCAGTATACTTGACGTAATGATATACCAGTATACTTGACGTAATGATATACCAGTATACTGGACGACGTAATGATATACCAGTATACTTGACGTAATGATATACCAGTATACTTGACGTAATGATATACCAGTATACTTGACGTAATGATATACCAGTATACTGGAACACAAACATACACAAGTGATACATAAATCCTGGACACATATTTGTGGCGTAAACAAAAACACATAAGAAACAAATATGATTTTTCCATGAGGTAAACACTTTGTTGTCCACTGTGACCATTATGTACCACAGACCAGACCAGACCAGACCAGACCAGACTGCTACATGTACCACAGACCGGACCAGACCAGACTGCTACATGTACCACAGACCAGACCAGACCAGACCAGACTGCTACATGCACCACAGACCAGACCAGACCAGACCAGACCAGACTGCTACATGTACCACAGACCAGACCAGACCAGACCAGACTGCTACATGCACCACAGACCAGACCAGACCAGACCAGACCAGACTGCTACATGTACCACAGACCAGACCAGACCAGACCAGACTGCTACATGCACCACAGACCAGACCAGACCAGACCAGACTGCTACATGCACCACAGACCAGACCAGACTGCTACATGCACCACAGACCAGACCAGACCAGACCAGACTGCTACATGCACCACAGACCAGACCAGACCAGACCAGATTGCTACATGCACCACAGACCAGGCCAGACCAGACCAGACCAGACTGCTACATGCACCACAGACCAGACCAGATCAGACCAGACTGCTACATGCACCACAGACCAAACCAGACCTGACCAGACCAGATTGCTACATGCACCACAGACCAGACCAGACCAGACCAGACCAGACTACTACATGCACCACAGACCAGACCAGACCAGACCAGACTACTACATGCACCACAGACCAGACCAGACCAGACCAGACCAGACCACCAGACTGCTACATGTACCACAGATCAGACCACAGACCAGACCAGACCAGACCAGACTGCTACATGTACCACAGACCAGACCAGACCAGACCAGACTGCTACATGCACCACAGACCAGACCAGACCAGACCAGACTGCTACATGCACCACAGACCAGACCAGACTGCTACATGCACCACAGACCAGACCAGACCAGACCAGACCAGACTGCTACATGCACCACAGACCAGACCAGACCAGACCAGATTGCTACATGCACCACAGACCAGACCAGACCAGACCAGACCAGACTGCTACATGCACCACAGACCAGACCAGACCAGACCAGACCAGACCAGACTGCTACATGTACCACAGACCAGACCAGACCAGACCAGATTGCTACATGCACCACAGACCAGACCAGACCAGACCAGACCTCACAACATTCCAAGTCATTTGTTTCTCTCTAAGCATTATATGTTTCCTCCTCCACCTCCTCCTCCTCATCCACCGCCTCCTCCTCTTCATCCACCTCCTCCTCCTCATCCACCTCCTCCTCCTCATCCACCTCCTCCTCATCCACCTCCTCCTCCTCATCCACCTCCTCCTCCTCCTCCTCCTCCTCCTCCACCTCCTCCTCCACCTCCTCCTCCTCCTCCTCCTCCTCCTCCTCATCCTCCTCCTCCACCTCCTCCTCCACCTCCTCTCCTCATCCACCTCCTCCTCCTCCTCCACCTCCTCCTCCTCCACCTCCTCCTCCTCC
Source organism: Panulirus ornatus (assembly GCF_036320965.1). Taxonomy (NCBI): domain Eukaryota; kingdom Metazoa; phylum Arthropoda; class Malacostraca; order Decapoda; family Palinuridae; genus Panulirus; species Panulirus ornatus. The sequence continues at coordinate 6,300,162 of NC_092284.1, forward strand.
TCCTCCTCCTCCTCCTCCACCTCCTCCTCCTCCTCCATCTCCTCCTCCTCCTCCACCTCCTCCTCCTCCTCCTCCTCCACCTCCTCCTCCTCCTCCTCCTCCTCCACCTCCTCCTCCTCCTCCTCCTCCTCCTCCTCCTCCACCTCCTCTCCTCATCCACCTCCTCCACCTCCTCCTCCTCCACCTTCTCCTCCTCCTCCTCCTCCTCCTCCTCCTCCTCCTCCTCCTCCTCCACCTCCTCTCCTCATCCACCTCCTCCACCTCCTCCTCCTCCACCTTCTCCTCCTCCTCCTCCTCCTCCTCCTCCTTCTCCTCCTCCACCACCTCCTCCTCCTCCTCCTCCACCTCCTCCTCCTCCTCCTCCTCCTCCTCCTGAGATCCCAGATGTCCCATACCAACACCTGGACACCACCACCACAGTATACACCTGGTCTGGCCTGCAGGACACACCCACCACCACCACAGTATACACCTGCTCTGGCCTGCAGGACACACCCACCACCACCACAGTATACACCTGGTCTGGCCTGCAGGATACACCCACCACCACCACAGTATACACCTGGCCTGGCCTGCAGGATACACCCACCACCACCACAGTATACACCTGGTCTGGCCTGCAGGATACACCACCACCACCACAGTATACACCTGGCCTGGCCTGCAGGATACACCCACCACCACCACAGTATACACCTGGTCTGGCCTGCAGGATACACCCACCACCACCACAGTATACACCTGGCCTGGCCTGCAGGATACACCCACCACCACCACAGTATACACCTGGCCTGGCCTGCAGGATACACCCACCACCACCACCACCACAGTATACACCTGGCCTGGCCCCCACCAGACCTGCCCTCCTGCAACACTGACTTAAATCAAATTTCCAGAGAGAGATAACTGAATTGCCTCCGACGAGTTCCGGTGAGTTAATCTCCCCACCCACCCGTCTTGCCCCCTTACTCTCTGGGGTTGGCCTGCACCCCGTCTTGCCCCGTTACTCTCTGGGGTTGACCTGCACCCCCGTCTTGCCCCGTTACTCTCTGGGGTTGACCTGCACCCCGTCTTGCCCCGTTACTCTCTGGGGTTGACCTGCACCCCGTCTTGCCCCTTACTCTCTGGGGTTGGCCTGCACCCCGTCTTGCCTCCTTACTCTCTGGGGTTGACCTGCACCCGTCTTGCCTCCACCACCATCACATCACCATCACTATAACATCACCACCATTATCACATGACCATCACATCATCACCATCACATTACCACCACCATCACATCACCATCACTATCATATCACCATCACTATCACATCACCACCACCATCACTATCACATCGCTATCACATCACCATCACATCAACATCACATGACCCTCACATCACCACCATTACATGACCCTCACATCACATCATCACCATCACATGACCCTCACATCACATCATCATCATCACATGACCCTTACATCACACCACCACCATCACATGACCCTCACATCTCATCACCACCATCACATGACCCTCACATCACATCACCACCATCACATGACCCTCACATCACATCATCACATGTCCCTCACATCACATCATCACATGACCCTCACATCACATCATCACCATCACATGACCCTCATATCACACCACCACCACCACATGACCCTCACATCACATCACAATCATCACATGACCCTCACATCACATCACCACCATCACATGACCCTCACATCACATCACCACCATCACATGACCCTCACATCACATCATCATCATCACATAACCCTCACATCACATCACCATCACATGACCCTCACATCACATCACCACCATCACAGGACCCTCACATCACATCATCATCATCACATAACCCTCACATCACATCACATCACCATCACATGACCCTCACATCACATCACCACCATCACATGACCCTCACATCACATCATCATCATCACATAACCCTCACATCACAATCACCATCACATGACCCTCACATCACATCACCACCATCACATGACCCTCACATCACATCATCATCATCACATAACCCTCACATCACATCACCATCACATGACCCTCACATCACATCACCACCATCACAGGACCCTCACATCACATCATCATCATCACATAACCCTCACATCACATCACATCACCATCACATGACCCTCACATCACATCATCACCATCACATGACCCTCCCATCACCACCACATGACCCTCACATACCTGGATCACAGGGTCTGGCCCCATAATTAGTGTTCCTCCTTCATTTATTTCATAATTAGTCGTTGTTAATTAAAGGCTGAGGCTGACCGTAATGACCACCATTCCTCTGACCTCTGACGCTGGTGAGGTCACTAACCTCCCACCTGGGTGACCAGTGGGTGACCACTGGTGGAGGTCAGGGGTCACCTGGGTGACCAGTGGGTGACCACTGGTGGAGGTCAGGGGTCACCTGGGTGACCAGTGGGTGACCACTGGTGGAGGTCAGGGGTCACCTGGGTGACCAGTGGGTGACCACTGGTGGAGGTCAGGGGTCACCTGGGTGACCAGTGGGTGACCACTGTCTACATGTAGGGCGAGAGGTGGGATAATCCACCTTAATGACCATATATCCAAGTGGGATAATCCACCTTAATGACCATATATCCAGGTGGGATAATCCACCTTAATGACCATATATCCAAGTGGGATAATCCACCTTAATGACCATATATCCAGGTGGGATAATCCACCTTAATGACCATATATCCAGGTGGGATAATCCACCTTAATGACCATATATCCAGGTGGAATAATCCACCTTAATGACCATATATCCAGGTGGGATAATCCACCTTAATGACCATATATCCAGGTGGGATAATCCACCTTAATGACCATATATCCAGGTAGGATAATCCACCTTAATGACCATATATCCAAGTGGGATAATCCACCTTAATGACCATATATCCTGGTAGGATAATCCACCTTAATGACCATATATCCAGGTGGGATAATCCACCTTAATGACCATATATCCAGGTGGGATAATCCACCTTAATGATCATATATCCAGGTGGGATAATCCACCTTAATGATCATATATCCAGGTGGGATAATCCACCTTAATGACCATATATCCAGGTGGGATAATCCACCTTAATGACCATATATCCAGGTGGGATAATCCACCTTAATGACCATATATCCAGGTGGGATAATCCACCTTAATGACCATATATCCAGGTAGGATAATCCACCTTAATGACCATATATCCAAGTGGGATAATCCACCTTAATGACCATATATCCTGGTAGGATAATCCACCTTAATGACCATATATCCAGGTGGGATAATCCACCTTAATGACCATATATCCAGGTGGGATAATCCACCTTAATGATCATATATCCAGGTGGGATAATCCACCTTAATGATCATATATCCAGGTGGGATAATCCACCTTAATGACCATATATCCAGGTGGGATAATCCACCTTAATGTTCATATATCCAGGTGGGATAATCCACCTTAATGACCATATATCCAGGTGGGATAATCCACCTTAATGACCATATATCCAGGTGGGATAATCCACCTTAATGATCATATATCCAGGTGGGATAATCCACCTTAATGATCATATATCCAGGTGGGATAATCCCCCTTAATGACCATATATCCAGGTAGGATAATCCACCGTAATGATCATATATCCAGGTGGGATAATCCACCTTAATGACCATATATCCAGGTGGGATAATCCCCCTTAATGACCATATATCCAGGTGGGATAATCCACCTTAATGACCTTATATCCAGGTGGGATAATCCACCTTAATGACCATATATCCAGGTGGGATAATCCACCTTAATGACCATATATCCAGGTAGGATAATCCCCCTTAATGACCATATATCCAGGTAGGATAATCCCCCTTAATGACCATATATCCAGGTGGGATAATCCACCTTAATGACCATATATCCAGGTGGGATAATCTACCTTAATGATCATATATCCAGGTAGGATAATCCACCTTAATGACCATATATCCAGGTGGGATAATCCACCTTAATGACCATATATCCAGGTGGAATAATCCACCTTAATGACCATATATCCAGGTAGGATAATCCCCCTTAATGACCATATATCCAGGTGGGATAATCCACCTTAATGACCATATATCCAGGTGGGATAATCCACCTTAATGACCATATATCCAGGTGGGATAATCCACCTTAATGACCATATATCCAGGTGGGATAATCCACCTTAATGATCATGTATCCAGGTGGGATAATCTACCTTAATGACCATATATCCAGGTGGGATAATCCACATTAATGACCATATATCCAGGTGGGATAATCCACCTTAATGACCATATATCCAGGTGGGATAATCCACCTTAATGATCATGTATCCAGGTGGGATAATCTACCTTAATGACCATATATCCAGGTGGGATAATCCACATTAATGACCATATATCCAGGTGGGATAATCCACCTTAATGACCATATATCCAGGTGGGATAATCCACCTTAATGACCATATATCCAGGTGGGATAATCCACCTTAATGATCATATATCCAGGTGGGATAATCAACCTTCATGACCATATATCCAGGTGGGATAATCCACCTTGATGATCATATATCCAGGTGGGATAATCCACCTTAATGATCATATATCCAGGTGGGATAATCCACCTTAATGACCATATATCCAGGTGGGATAATCCACCTTCATGACCATATATCCAGGTGGGATAATCCACCTTAATGACCATATATCCAGGTGGGATAATCCACCTTAATGACCATATATCCAGGTGGGATAATCCACCTTAATGACCATATATCCAGGTAGGATAATCCACCTTAATGACCATATATCCAGGTGGGATAATCCACCTTAATGACCATATATCCAGGTAGGATAACCTTGTAATTCATATCATAATTATCAGGTTATGTATCCCTCATGGACCAGCGAGAGAGAGAGAGAGAGAGAGAGAGAGAGAGAGAGAGAGAGAGAGAGAGAGAGAGAGAGAGAGAGAGAGAGAGAGAGAGAGAGAGAGAGAGAGAGAGAGAGACAGACAGACGAAAGCCAAGATATTGTTTGATCGGTCACAACAGAACAGAGAAGAAGGGAAGATGTTAATACCAGACAAAATGTGGAACGTACATGAAAATAGGAGAAAAAAATAACACAAAGACGAAAATGGAATAACAAATGTAATAGATTATAACATTATTCAGAGCTCCCGTAACATTAGGATTGGAAACTTTATAATCCTAATAATTTCGTATAAGAAATGTGATGAGGAAAGAACAAAGTGACTCGTATATCAAAGTTATGAATCTTTTTAATCCTTGATATGTTGTAGGTAAAGACGAAACAAATAGACTTATAAACAAGAGATGAGACATGGTAAACAAGATGATATTACATGTGTGATGCCCAATTGTTTACATCAACACTGTCGTGAGCAGACGTACATAAGGTCGACGTGTTGTTAAATGGAACAATGTGGTATACCGGGGTCGATGTGCTGTTGAATGGAACGATGTGGTATATCGGGGTCGACGTGTTGTTGAATGGAACGATGTGGTATACCGGGGTCGACGTGCTGTCAATGGATTGAATCAGGGCATGTGAAGTGTCTGGGGTTAACCATGAAATGCTGTGTGGGGCCTGGATGTGGAAAGGGAGCTGTGGTTTCGGTGCATTATTACATGACAGCTAGAGACTTAGTGTGAACGAATGGGGCCTTATATATATATATATATATATATATATATATATATATATATATATATATATATATATATATATATATATATATATATATATATATATTTGGACAATCACATGTTTACCAAATGGCGTCTTAGCTACGTCTCTTCGATGTATATCAACTGACTGTTATATTTCTCTCTTGTGTCTCCCTTGATGATGTGATTATTACACGAAAGTGCACTTGGGAACTTTTCGTTTTTCATTTTCCCCCGTGGACTCATAGGAATATATATATATATATATATATATATATATATATATATATATATATATATATATATATATATATATATATATTCGTGTCAGTATATCAGTGTTGTACAGTGGTGTTTTTATCCCTGACGATTGTACGAGTTACATGACACAGATATTGACGCTATGTCACGACCCAGTTCCAACTTTATTGCGCTACCTTCCAGGTCAGTTCCAGGACTGATATTACCACAAACTTCCAGGTCAGTTCCAGGTCAGTTCCAGGACTGATATTACCACAAGCTTCCAGGTCAGTTCCAGGTCAGTTCCAGGACTGATATTACCACAAACTTCCAGGTCAGTTCCAGGTCAGTTCCAGGACTGATATTACCACAAACTTCCAGGTCAGTTCCAGGTCAGTTCCAGGACTGATATTACCACAAACTTCCAGGTCAGTTCCAGGTCAGTTCCAGGACTGATATTACCACAAACTTCCAGGTCAGTTCCAGGTCAGTTCCAGAACTGATATTACCACAAACTTCCAGGTCAGTTCCAGGTCAGTTCCAGGACTAATATTACCACAAACTTCCAGGTCAGTTCCAGGTCAGTTCCAGGACTGATATTACCACAAGCTTCCAGGTCAGTTCCAGGTCAGTTCCAGGACTGATATTACCACAAGCTTCCAGGTCAGTTCCAGGTCAGTTCCAGGACTGATATTACCACAAGCTTCCAGGTCAGTTCCAGGTCAGTTCCAGGACTGATATTACCACAAACTTCCAGGTCAGTTCCAGGTCAGTTCCAGGACTGATATTACCACAAGCTTCCAGGTCAGTTCCAGGACTAATATTACCACAAGCTTCCAGGTCAGTTCCAGGTCAGTTCCAGGTCAGTTCCAGGACTGTTATTACCACAAACTTCCAGGTTAGTTCCAGGTCAGTTCCAGGACTGATATTACCACAAGCTTCCAGGTCAGTTCCAGGTCAGTTCCAGGACTGATATTACCACAAGCTTCCAGGTCAGTTCCAGGTCAGTTCCAGGTCAGTTCCAGGACTGATATTACCACAAGCTTCCAGGTCAGTTCCAGGTCAGTTCCAGGTCAGTTCCAGGACTAATATTACCACAAGCTTCCAGGTCAGTTCCAGGACTGATATAAACTACAGCTTCCAGGTCAGTTCCAGGACTGATATTACCACAAGCTTCCAGTCAGTTCCAGGACTGATATTACCCACAAGCTTCCAGGTCAGTTCCAGGACTGAATATTACCACAAGCTTCAGGTCAGTTCCAGGTCAGTTCAGACTATATTACCTCAAACTTCCAGGTCAGTTCCAGGTCAGTTCCAGGACTGAATTACCACAAACTTCCAGGTCAGTTCCAGGTCAGTTCCAGGACTGATATTACCACAAACTTCCAGGTCAGTTCCAGGTCAGTTCCAGGACTAATATTACCACAAACTCAGTCAGTTCCAGGTCAGTTCCAGGACTATATTACCACAACTTCCAGGTCAGTTCCAGTCAGTTCCCAGACTAATATTACCACAAGTAGCTTCCAGGTCAGTTCCAGAGTCAGTTCCAGTGTACAGTAGATAATTACCACAAGCTTCCAGGTCAGTTCCAGGTCAGTTCCAGGACTAATATTACCACAAGCTTCCAGGTCATTCAGGTCAACTTCCAGGTCAGTTCCAGGACTGTATTACCACAAACTTCCAGGTCAGTTCAGGTCAGTTCCAGGACTGATATTACCACAAACTTCCAGGTCAGTTGCACCAGGTCAGTTCCAGACTGATATTACCACAAGCTTCCAGGTCAGTTCAGTCAGTTCCAGACTGAATTACCACAATCAGTCATTCCAGGTCAGTTCCGACTGAATACACAAAGCTTCCAGTCAGTTCCAGGTCATCAGATGATATTACCACAAGCTCCAGTGTCCAAATTCCAGGTCAGTTCCAGGACTGATATTACCACAAGCTTCCAGGTCAGTTCCAGGTCAGTTCCAGGACTGATATTACCACAAGCTTCCAGGTCAGTTCCAGGTCAGTTCCAGGTCAGTTCCAGGACTGATATCACCACAAGCTTCCAGGTCAGTTCCAGGACTGATATTACCACAAACTTCCAGGTCAGTTCCAGGTCAGTTCCAGGACTGATATTACCACAAGCTTCCAGGTCAGTTCCAGGTCAGTTCCAGGACTAATATTACCACAAACTTCCAGGTCAGTTCCAGGACTGATATTACCACAAACTTCCAGGTCAGTTCAAGGTCAGTTCCAGGACTAATATTACCACAAACTTCCAGGTCAGTTCCAGGTCAGTTCCAGGACTAATATTACCACAAACTTCCAGGTCAGTTCCAGGTCAGTTCCAGGTCTACAGCAGCCATCAGATAGTAATATTGCCACCAAGACGCCATCAACTTCCAGAGAAATTTCTCCTGGAAAGCAAATATTGACGTCACATGATAAACACAGCTCGTGTCAATATTAGCTCACTGATGTAAGATAGGGTCTCTCTGTGTCACATAGCTCTCTCTGTGTTACACGTCTGTCTCTCTGTGTAACATCTCTCTCTCTCTCTCTCTCTCTCTCTCTCTCTCTCTCTCTCTCTCTCTCTCTCTCTCTCTGTCACATATCTCTCTCTGTGTTACACGTCTGTCTCTCTGTGTCACATCTCTCTCTCTCTCTCCCTCTCTCTCTCTCTCTCTCTCTGTCACATATCTCTCTCTGTGTTACACGTCTGTCTCTCTGTGTCACATCTCTCTCTCTCTCTCTCTCTCTCTCTCTCTCTCTCTCTCTCTCTCTCTCTGTGTCACATATCTCTCTCTGTGTTACACGTCTGTCTCTCTGTGTCACATCTCTCTCTCTCTCTCTCTCTCTCTCTCTCTCTCTCTCTCTCTCTCTCTCTCTCTCTCTCTCTCTCTCTGTCACATATCTCTCTCTTTGTTACACGTCTGTCTCTCTGTGTCACATCTCTCTCTCTCTCTCTCTCTCTCTCTCTCTCTCTCTCTCTCTCTCTCTCTCTCTCTGTCACATATCTCTCTCTTTGTTACACGTCTGTCTCTCTGTGTCACATATCTCTCTCTCTCTCTCTCTGTGTCACAAGTCTGTCTCTCTGTGTCACACTTCTGTCTCTGTGTCACACCTCTGTGTCACACGTCTGTCTCTCTGTGTCACATGTTTATGTCTGGGCGGCTCCCACGTTCCTATGTGTGGGTGGCTCCCACGTTCCTATGTGTGGGCGGCTCCCACGTTCCTATGTGTGGGTGGCTCCCACGTTCCTATGTGTGGGTGGCTCCCATGTTCCTATGTGTGGGTGGCTCCCACGTTCCTATGTGTGGGTGGCTCCCACGTTCCTATGTGTGGGTGGCTCCCACGTTCCTATGTGTGGGCGGCTCCCACGTTCCTATGTGTGGGCGGCTCCCACGTTCCTATGTGTGGGCGGCTCCCACGTTCCTATGTGTGGGCGGCTCCCACGTTCCTATGTGTGGGTGGCTCCCACGTTCCTATGTGTGGGCGGCTCCCACGTTCCTATGTGTGGGCGGCTCCCACGTTCCTATGTGTGGGCGGCTCTCACGTTCCTATGTGTGGGTGGCTCCCACGTTCCTATGTGTGGGCGGCTCCCACGTTCCTATGTGTGGGCGGCTCCCACGTTCCTATGTGTGGGTGGCTCCCACGTTCCTATGTGTGGGTGGCTCCCACGTTCCTATGTGTGGGCGGCTCCCATGTTCCTATGTGTGGGTGGCTCCCATGTTCGTATGTGTGGGTGGCTCCCACGTTCCTATGTGTGGGTGGCTCCCACGTTCCTATGTGTGGGTGGCTCCCACGTTCCTATGTGTGGGTGGCTCCCACGTTCCTATGTGTGGGTGGCTCCCACGTTCCTATGTGTGGGTGGCTCCCATGTTCCTATGTGTGGGTGGCTCCCACGTTCCTATGTGTGGGTGGCTCCCACGTTCCTATGTGTGGGTGGCTCCCATGTTCCTATGTGTGGGGCGGCTCCCACGTTCCTATGTGTGGGTGGCTCCCACGTTCCTATGTGTGGGTGGCTCCCACGTTCCTATGTGTGGGCGGCTCCCATATTCCTATGTGTGGGCGGCTCCCACGTTCCTATGTGTGGGCGGCTCCCACGTTCCTATGTGTGGGCGGCTCCCATATTCCTATGTGTGTGCGGCTCCCACGTTCCTATGTGTGGGTGGCTCCCACGTTCCTATGTGTGGGTGGCTCCCACGTTCCTATGTGTGGGCGGCTCCCATATTCCTATGTGTGGGCGGCTCCCACGTTCCTATGTGTGGGTGGCTCCCACGTTCCTATGTGTGGGTGGCTCCCACGTTCCTATGTGTGGGTGGCTCCCACGTTCCTATGTGTGGGTGGCTCCCACGTTCCTATGTGTGGGTGGCTCCCACGTTCCTATGTGTGGGTGGCTCCCACGTTCCTATGTGTGGGTGGCTCCCACGTTCCTATGTGTGGGTGGCTCCCACGTTCCTATGTGTGGGCGGCTCCCACGTTCCTATGTGTGGGTGGCTCCCACGTTCCTATGTGTGGGTGGCTCCCACGTTCCTATGTGTGGGTGGCTCCCACGTTCCTATGTGTGGGCGGCTCCCACGTTCCTATGTGTGGGTGGCTCCCACGTTCCTATGTGTGGGTGGCTCCCACGTTCCTATGTGTGGGTGGCTCCCACGTTCCTATGTGTGGGTGGCTCCCACGTTCCTATGTGTGGGCGGCTCCCACGTTCCTATGTGTGGGTGGCTCCCACGTTCCTATGTGTGGGCGGCTCCCACGTTCCTATGTGTGGGCGGCTCCCACGTTCCTATGTGTGGGCGGCTCCCACGTTCCTATGTGTGGGTGGCTCCCACGTTCCTATGTGTGGGTGGCTCCCACGTTCCTATGTGTGGGCGGCTCCCACGTTCCTATGTGTGGGCGGCTCCCACGTTCCTATGTGTGGGTGGCTCCCACGTTCCTATGTGTGGGTGGCTCCCACGTTCCTATGTGTGGGTGGCTCCCACGTTCCTATGTGTGGGCGGCTCCCACGTTCCTGGTGGCGCTCCCACGTTCCTATGTGTGGGGCGGCTCCCACGTTCCTATGTGTGGGGGCTCCCACGTTCCTATGTGTGGGCGGCTCCCACGTTTCCTATGTGTGGGTGGCTCCCACGTTCCTATGTGTGGGTGGCCTCCCACGTTCCTATGTGTGGGTGGCTCCCACGTTCCTATGTGTGGGCGGCTCCCACGTTCCTATGTGTGGGTGGCTCCCACGTTCCTATGTGTGGGTGGCTCCCACGTTCCTATGTGTGGGCGGCTCCCACGTTCCTATGTGTGGGTGGCTCCCACGTTCCTATGTGTGGGCGGCTCCCACGTTCCTATGTGTGGGTGGCTCCCACGTTCCTATGTGTGGGTGGCTCCCACGTTCCTATGTGTGGGCGGCTCCCACGTTCCTATGTGTGGGCGGCTCCCACGTTCCTATGTGTGGGTGGCTCCCACGTTCCTATGTGTGGGTGGCTCCCACGTTCCTATGTGTGGGCGGCTCCCACGTTCCTATGTGTGGGCGGCTCCCACGTTCCTATGTGTGGGTGGCTCCCACGTTCCTATGTGTGGGCGGCTCCCACGTTCCTATGTGTGGGTGGCTCCCACGTTCCTATGTGTGGGTGGCTCCCACGTTCCTATGTGTGGGTGGCTCCCACGTTCCTATGTGTGGGTGGCTCCCACGTTCCTATGTGTGGGCGGCTCTCACGTTCCTATGTGTGGGTGGCTCCCATGTTCCTATGTGTGGGTGGCTCCCATGTTCCTATGTGTGGGTGGCTCCCACGTTCCTATGTGTGGGTGGCTCCCACGTTCCTATGTGTGGGTGGCTCCCACGTTCCTATGTGTGGGCGGCTCTCACGTTCCTATGTGTGGGTGGCTCCCATGTTCCTATGTGTGGGTGGCTCCCACGTTCCAATGTGTGGGCGGCTCCCACGTTCCTATGTGTGGGTGGCTCCCACGTTCCTATGTGTGGGTGGCTCCCACGTTCCTATGTGTGGGTGGCTCCCACGTTCCCATGTCTGAGCCAACTCAAATAAAACTCCTTGGGTTCAATCCTGTCTCGAAGGGACGAGTTTTAGTTACAGAAAAATTCAGGGGGAAAAAAAAAATGAAATGAAAAATGAAGAAAAGTTATATAAAAAGAAATAAAATCAGTTCAGTCCATTTCGGCGACACACGAATCGAATCTGCTCCATGACACGTTTTTCTTCTTCATAAACAAAAATTCGACATTTCTGGCTGATTGTAAGTGGAGTCAAAGCTTTTCAGTCCTCCAGTGGCATCAGACGACGAGGGCCGGAGGGTCTGGATCTGCTAGTGGATTACCAGAAGGCAATAGATCATTGAGTGGGTCATGTGGAGGCTGTCTGGTGACGGTAGAAGTAAACCTGGTTCTGGCAATCGGTCCACAGTCCACCCAGCTGTTCATCCTACTCTAGAGGTTGGTTGATGAACTAGGTCCTGGACTCAAGGTCTAGTCTCTCAACCACCAACTGTTTTCCATTGTTTCGCTTCCTGGTCGCCTACAGATGTCATATCCTTCTTCGACGATGTAAACTTCCTCGCATCCGCAAGACGAGATCCTCTACCTCGGAGATGTCAATATTCACCATAGGGAATGGTTGAATGTCTCCCTTACGGATGGTGGAGGGACTGAACCCCTCACGTCCTCCATCCTCAATGATTAAGAGCAAATTATCTCCCATCTTCCTGGCCGCTATGACCACAACCCTGATATTCTAGATTTGTTTTTCACCTCAAGTTCATCCTTCAGTAAATAAACAATCTCGCCCTCCAATTGGCTCATCTGATCACATAAATGTGTCTATTCTGACAGCACCTCCCCCTCCAGCAACCCTTTTTCCCCAGATGTAAATATCGGCACGTCAACAAAGCTGTTTGGAATAAGTGACGAACATTTTCATCTGACTTTCCTTGGATAAATTACAGTTTGTTAAGTAGTGATGGTTCTGTCTCCGGCAAAGGCATAACAGAGGTGATTCTTGCTGGAATGGAAGCATTTATATCCTCTCTTCCTCCAAGACGACCTCTTCATCCAATCTATGGTTCAACCATTCGTGTTCTGAGGTCATCCAAGCCAGGGATCAGGTGAACCTGCTTGGAAAAACTCTCCTTCCTCTGGCTCCCATCTAGCTTTCATTATTCCTCGTCGTCACTACAAGCACGTGAGGCGAGGCCTTTCCTTTATCCCCAGGAAGTGTGATGACCTCTCCTCGTCATCCAGTGAGAGGTCTTTCTGGTCTTTAGCTAAGGTGGTTATCTCTAACAACTTGTGTCGCTCTACCTTTCCTTCACTTTTCCATTCTGACGTTACTATAGCTGTCTCTGCCGTAGACCAATCAACTCACTTTGGTTCCAGTTTCTCCACTAACTCCACCTGGGATGACTCTAACATTCCTTCATCCCCTGATGCTCCTCTTATGTCTCTTCACGTAATCTGTTTTTGGATCGTCAGAAAAGCGGTTCTGCTCTCTGGACACAAGATGGTTTATGGTCCGGATGGCATCCATCCTCGTGGACTGAAAGAAAGTGTCTCTGAACTTGCACCTGTGCTTGCTCGTCTGTTCCATTTCTGTTTAAAAACCAGAACTTTTCCATGTACTTGGAGACCCACACATGTCATCACTAAGAAACCTGATCGTTCTGACCCGTCTAACTATCGTCCTGTTGCTTTGACATCTACCATTTCCAAAGTGTTTGAATCCCTCCTCATCTTCCATAGCCTTAAACACCTGGACAATCACAGTCTTCTATCTGATCACCAGTATGGCTTGTGTAAGTCCAGATCCACTGGTGATATTCTTTCCTATCTTACTAATGTCTGGTCATCATCCCTGGAAGATTTTGGGGAGTCATGTGTAGTTGTCCTGGACATATCTTAGGCATTGGACAAGGTGTGGCACCAGGGTCTCGTCTCTAACCTTCCCTCTTTTGGCTTCCCTCCCGCACTTTGCTCCCTCATATCTACTAATGGTCATCCCTGAAAGATTTGGGGGAGTCATGTGTAGTTGCCCTGGACATATCTTAGGCATTGGACAAGGTGTGGCACCAGGGTCTCGTCTCTAACCTTCCCTCTTTTGGCTTCCCTCCCTCACTTTGCTCCCTCATATCTAGCTTCCTCTCTGGCCGATCTATCTCTGTGACTGTTGATGGATCAGCCTCCACCTTTTCCTATCTTACTAATGTCTGATCATCATCCCTGGAAGATTTTGGGGAAGTCATGTGTAGTTGCCCTGGACATATCTTAGGCATTGGACAAGGTGTGGCACCAGGGTCTCGTCTCTAACCTTCCCTCTTTTGGCTTCCCTCCCGCACTTTGCTCCCTCATATCTAGCTACCACTTTTGGTTGATGTATCTCCGTGAGTGTTGATGGATCAACATGGTGTCCCTCAAGGTTTGGTTCTGTCTCCTACACTTTTCCTCTTATTTTCAAACCATTTCTTCTCCTCCACAAACCAAATCCACTCATACGCTGACGACTGAACTTGTGGTCTTCCACATCTTTTAAGTCTGTTTCTTCTTCTCTCACTGGATCTGCATCTCGTCTCGACACAACTTCGTCAGTAAACTTAGACGTGAACAGGATTTCTCAGCGGGCTAGACGAAATTTGCTCAAGTTTACCGCTTCTCAGACCTAGTTTCTGCCTAACTCTCAATGTAAAACTCCTCCAAACTTTCGTCTTGCCTTTGATGGTTCTGTAATGCCATCTCCAGACTCAATGAACAACCTTGGTATTACTGTATCATCCAATCTACCTTGGAAACCTTCCCAACAGTATGGAAATAATCTAGTCTTCCTGTAGGGAATCAAGACTTCTGTTCACATGTTGGAACTTCTTCTCTTCAGAACAGTTGCCTTCGTTTATACATGGGATTAATTCGTCCTTGTATGGAGTACTGCTCTCACATCTGCGGTGGTTCTAACTCTGTATCCTTACTTGACAGAGTGGAGTCGAATGCGATCTAACTCATCAAATCTCTCAACTTCAAACCTTGACTCCCTTGCTCTCTGTCGCAATGTTGGTTCACTTTCCCTCTTCTATAGGTATTACTTTGGTTTCTGCACCCGAGAGCTGGCTGCTTGTGTGCTCCCCACCACTAGCAAGGCCACTCGACAAGGTTCTGCGTCACATGATTATTGTATGGCTATCAGATACTCAAGGGTGGGCCGTTTTGATACCTACTTCTTTCTTTACACCTCCAAGCTTTGGAACTCTCTACCTTCTCATGTCTTTCACAGTAACTATGACCTGCCACACATTTTAAAAGACAGAAGTTTCACTTCTTTCAAAATTCGTAAATACTTTTCCTTGTCTCTTTCCCTTTCATTAACCTCTTGATATCTCAGTTAAGACCCGGCCTTGATGTGGACTTTTGACTGGAATCTTCAACGTAAAACGAAAATCGAAACAAAAAATAACATTAAATAAAATGGCATTCATTGGGGAATCATTAACTTGTGATGTCTGAACTAATGGATGAATTACAAGAATGGAAAGAGTGTGTGTGTAGACATATCGACTTCACAATAGACTAACCATGACTTGTTTTGACGGTAAAACCCGTCAAATTAAAGATCTGATAGACAGTGAGCGTTGTGATAGACAGTGAGCGTTGTGATAGACAGTGAACGTTGTGATAGACAGTGAGCGTTGTGATAGACAGTGAGGGTTGTGATAGACAGTGAGGGTTGTGATAGACAGTGAGGGTTGTGATAGACAGTGAGCGTTGTGATAGACACTGAGCGTTGTGATAGACAGTGAGCGTTGTGATAGACAGTGAGCGTTGTGATAGACAGTGAGCGTTGTGATAGACAGTGAGGGTTGTGATAGACAGTGAGCGTTGTGATAGACAGTGAGGGTTGTGATAGACAGTGAGGGTTGTGATAGACAGTGAGCGTTGTGATAGACAGTGAGGGTTGTGATAGACAGTGAGGGTTGTGATAGACAGTGAGCGTTGTGATAGACAGTGAGCGTTGTGATAGACAGTGAGCGTTGTGATAGACAGTGAGCGTTGTGATAGACAGTGAGCGTTGTGATAGACAGTGAACGTTGTGATAGACAGTGAGCGTTGTGATAGACAGGTTACATGTCTGGAAGTCGTGGCAAGTTACATACTGGAAGGTAACGTAACTCAGGTGAACTGAAGAATCAATAATGATTCCACGTCCCTTCCAGACTATATAAAGTGGAGTGACTCCACCCACACCACCACCTCCACCTACCTCCAGCACACCACCTGGAACATCCAGGATCTCCCACCTCCACCTCCTACCTCCAGCACGCACGTGCACGTGTGTCACTCACGGTAGGAGAGGAAGTCGACAGCGACTGCATCGCCATGACCATCTTCAGCTACAACACCCACGTCAACAACCACACCACACCCACGTCAACAACCACACCACACCCACGTCAACAACCACACCACACCCACGTCAACAACCACACCACACCCACGTCAACAACCACACCACACCCACGTCAACAACCACACCACCACCAACACCCACACCCACGTCAACAACCACACCACACCCACGTCAACAAACCACACCACACCCACGTCAACAACACACCACACCCACGTCAACAACCACACAACCAACGTCAACAACCACACCACACCCACGTCAACAACCACACCACACCCACGTCAACAACCCCACCACACCCACGTCAACAACACACAACACCAACGTCAACAACCACACACCCACGTCACAACACACACACCCACGTCAACAACCACACCACACCCACGTCAACAACCACACCACACCCACGTCAACAACCACACCACACCCACGTCAACAACCACACCACACCCACGTCAACAACCACCCACCACCACACCCACGTCAACAACCCCACCACACCCACGTCAACAACCACACCACACCCACGTCAACAACCACACCACACCCACGTCAACAACCACACCACACCACACCACACCCACGTCAACAACCACACCACACCACACCACACCCACGTCAACAACCACACCACACCCACGTCAACAACCACACCACACCCACACACACGTCAACAACCACACCACACCCACGTCAACAACCACACCACACCCACGTCAACAACCACACCACACCACACCACACCCACGTCAACAACCCCACCACACCCACGTCAACAACCACACCACACCCACGTCAACAACCACACCACACCCACGTCAACAGCCACACCACACCCACGTCAACAACCACACCACACCCCACCACACCCACGTCAACAACCCCACCACACCCACGTCAACAACCACACCACACCCACGTCAACAACCCACCACACCACACCCACGTCAACAACCCCACCACACCCACGTCAACAACCACACCACACCCACGTCAACAACCACACCACACCCACGTCAACAACCACACCACACCCACGTCAACAACCACACCACACCCACGTCAACAACCACGTAAGCCGATCATGTTCTACAACCGGGTGTGACGTGAGCCCATCATGTTCTACAACCGGGTGTGACGTGAGCCCATCATGTTCTACAACCGGGTGTGACGTGAGCCCATCATGTTCTACAACCGGGTGTGACGTGAGCCCATCATGTTCTACAACCGGGTGTGACGTGAGCCCATCATGTTCTACAACCGGGTGTGACGTGAGCCCATCATGTTCTACAACCGGGTGTGACGTGAGCCCATCATGTTCTACAACCGGGTGTGACGTGAGCCCATCATGTTCTACAACCGGGTGTGACGTGAGCCCATCATGTTCTACAACCGGGTGTGACGTGAGCCCACCATGTTCTACAACCGGGTCTGACGTGAGCCCACCATGTTCTACAACCGGGTGTGACGTAAGCAGAGTAATTAGCAGAAGACATGATTAAATCATTCTCCATCAAGGGTTCATGTAAACATTCGTTTCCAGCATGAACGTAAATAAGTAAACAAAATGAAATTTGCATATGAAGTGAAATTTGTTGATGTTCTTCAAAAAGTAAATTTGAAATGTTGTTATAACATTTGTGATATGTTACTGTAACTAGAACATTGTTCAGCATAATGAACATCATGGTGTTATGAAATGTTATAACGTAGAACACTGTTCATCATGATGAACATCATGGTGTTATGAAATGTTATAACCTAGAACATATTGTTCATCATGATGAACATCATGGTGTTATGAAATGTTATAACCTATAACATTGTTCATCATGATGAACATCATGGTGTTATGAAATGTTATAACCTAGAACATATTGTTCATCATGATGAACATCATGGTGTTATGAAATGTTATAACCTAGAACATTGTTCATCATGATGAACATCATGATGTTATGAAATGTTATAACCTAGAACACTGTTCATCATGATGAACATCATGGTGTTATGAAATGTTATAACCTAGAGCATTGTTCATCATGATGAACATCATGGTGTTATGAAATGTTATAACCTATAACATTGTTCACCATGATGAACATCATGGTGTTATGAAATGTTATAACCTATAACATTGTTCACCATGATGAACATCATGGTGTTATGAAATGTTATAACCTAGAACATATTGTTCATCATGATGAACATCATGGTGTTATGAAATGTTATAACCTAGAACATATTGTTCATCATGATGAACATCATGGTGTTATGAAATGTTATAACCTAGAACATTGTTCATCATGATGAACATCATGGTGTTATGAAATGTTATAACCTAGAACATTGTTCATCATGATGAACATTATGGTGTTATAAAATATTATAACCTCCTGACTTCATCCTTCCTTCACCTTATGTATACGTTCTCCGTCCATTGTTAACTGGTTTACAGAACAAGTCGTGGGGGTGGCCCCCTTACTACACCCCCCCATACAAGCCATAATAGTTCTCTCTCTCTCTCTCTCTCTCTCCTCTCCTCTCTCTCTCTCTCTCTCTCTCTCTCTCTCTCTCTCTCTCACACACACCTGTGGCTCACAACAGTCTTTCCCTCCTAACTCAAGAAGCAGGGTTCGAGTCTCTCATCACGCCTCCAGCAGCAACACCACAAAAAATGGACTCACATTTCTGGACCAACTCGCTCATATCCAAGTTTAATTTCACATTATATTTTCCCCAGGATGAGAGTCGAGGTGCCGGACCCAAATTAAGTTCCAAACTTAGAAAAGTTTTATTTCTTTGGTTCTCGTTACTTCCTACTTATTGTATTAAGTACGTTCATGTTCTCATGAACAAGTTCTGCAGGCTGAAGAACAATAACAGATGGTCATTACCATCTGTTCTTCAGACTTTATGATAACAATGTTCATGATAAAGTTATTAATATATCACAACACTGCTAAGTTAACAACTTATGATAGACTGATATCTTTATTAAAAGAACAATAGATCCTAGACTATCCTGGTGTGATCTGCTGGGGACAATAGATCCTGGACTATCCTGGTGTGATCTGCTGGGGATAATAGATCCTGGACTATCCTGGTGTGATCTGCCGGGGATAATAGATCCTGGACTATCCTGGTGTGATCTGCAGGGAACAATAGATCCTGAACTATTCTGGTGTGATCTGCTGGGGATAATAGATCCTGGACTATCCTGGTGTGATCTGCCGGGGATAATAGATCCTGGACTATCCTGGTGTGATCTGCCGGGGATAATAGATGCTGGACTATCCTGGTGTGATCTGCTGGGAACAATAGATCCTAGACTATCCTGGTGTGATCTGCCGGGGATAATAGATGCTGGACTATCCTGGTGTGATCTGCTGGGAACAATAGATCCTAGACTATCCTGGTGTGATCTGCCGGGGATAATAGATGCTGGACTATCTTGGTGTGATCTGCTGGGAACAATAGATCCTGGACTATCCTGGTGTGATCTGCTGGGAACAATAGATCCTGGACTATCCTGGTGTGATCTGCTGGGGACAATAGATGCTGGACTATCCTGGTGTGATCTGCTGGGGATAATAGATCCTGGACTATCCTGGTGTGATCTGCCGGGGATAATAGATGCTGGACTATCCTGGTGTGATCTGCTGGGGACAATAGACTTTGGACTATTCTGGTGTGATCTGCTGGGGACAATAGATCCTGGACTATCCTGGTGTGATCTGCTGGGGACAATAGATGCTGGACTATCTTGGTGTGATCTGCCGGGGACAATAGATGCTGGACTATTCTGGTGTGATCTGCCGGGGACAATAGATGCTGGACTATCCTGGTGTGATCTGCTGGGGATAATAGATCCTGGACTATCCTGGTGTGATCTGCCGGGGATAATAGATGCTGGACTATCCTGGTGTGATCTGCTGGGGATAATAGATCCCGGACTATCCTGGTGTGATCTGCAGGGAACAATAGATCCTGGACTATCCTGGTGTGATCTGCTGGGGAGCAATAGATCCTGGACTATCCTGGTGTGATCTGCCGGGGATAATAGATGCTGGATGTGGGCGGTCGTGTCCTGGATGTGGGCGACCATGTCCTGGATCTGGGCGGCCGTGTGTCCTGGATCTGGGCGGCCGTGGCCTGGATCTGGGCGGCCGTGTGTCCTGGATCTGGGCGGCCGTGTCCTGGATCTGGGCGGCCGTGTCCTGGAGGTTGGGCGACCGTGCCCTGGATGTGGGCGGCCGTGCCCTGGATGTGGGCGGTCGTGTCCTGGATGTGGGCGGTCGTGTCCTGGATGTGGGCGGCCGTGCCCTGGATGTGGGCGGCCGTGCCCTGGATGTGGGCGACCATGTCCTGGATGTGGGCGACCGTGTCCTGGAGGTTGGGCGGTCGTGTGTCCTGGATGTGGGCGGTCGTGTGTCCTGGATGTGGGCGGCCGTGTCCTGGATGTGGGCGACCATGTCCTGGATGTGGGCGGTCGTACCCTGGATGTGGGCGGCCGTGCCCTGGATCTGGGCGGCCGTGTGTCCTGGATCTGGGCGGCCGTGTGTCCTGGATCTGGGCGACCGTGTCCTGGATGTGGGCGGCCGTGTGTCCTGGAGGTTGGGCGACCGTGCCCTGGATGTGGGCGGCCGTGCCCTGGTTGATAATTTGCGTCCTCATATACAAGGAGGCAGTGTTGCTGGATCATCAGCAAACACTTCGTGTCTTCCATTCTGGTCTCAACATGGGACTCAAGTCAACAGGTTTGGGAGGTAAGTTTTACTTCCAATGTCTCTCTAACACAAGAGATTCTTCCCTCGGTTTATCTCGTGCGAGATCATATTCATATCAAGGGTCTCTCTGTCTCTCTGTCTCTCTCTCTCTCTCTCCAGTGTCCCATCTTCACTACCTTGCATCTCCGCGTGCCAGACGTCATCGTATCAGACAAACAGAAGAGTTTGCCTGGGTCCCCTTGCATACTGATGCAATCCCTCTTCCATTCTTACTCTCTTCATTACTATGGCATCATCTGCTAACATGTTCACGCTGTGGTCTTGTCCCTCTGGAGAATCATTCACACAGATAAACATCACAGATCCCAGTACAGAACCATGCAGCACGCCACGAGTGACCTCCATCCATTTCACGAAGAATCCATTGACATGCGACCTTAAATTCCATTCCACTAATCCTCCACCCTGCCAGGCAGGCGATCCAGTTTCTGTACCATCCTTCCAAGTGGTAAGTGTCAAATGCTTTCCCGCGATCCAGTTTCTGTACCAACCATCCAAGTGGCAAGTGTCAAATGCTTTCCCGTATTCCTGATACACACAATGCACCTATCATTCTTTCTTGTCCAGATCGGAGATCACTCCATCGTACAATTCTGCGAGATTCCAGTAGTTTTCCAATAGATTTCCAGTATTTTCCAGTAGTTTACAGACGACACTCGCCAGAGAAAACGGGGTGTGGTTTAGTGCTTCTACCTGACACTCAACTGTCTTAAAAAACAGGTTTGCAGTTGAGCCAATTTTTCAATTTCGTTGGCGCGATGCCCTCATTCAGCCATGTCTTCAACAACATATTATGTGGTATATCAACAGCATACTCAGCACATATACTCAACATATGTCGATATATTTCATCAGGACACAGATATGATCACAGTGCTTACCTGACCCCGGTCATATGACTGTTCCTACTGTAACAAGACTGTCAGGTGGTTATGACAGTTTAATACAGTCAAATGACTGGTCATTCAGGTAACTGCCAAAGGTCAAATGATGACCACGTAACTACTGATGTCTTTAAGATAAAAGTAACATATAATTGAACATTAATCTCAACCCAATCATTCCTTCACTCGC
>NC_092284.1:6329918-6384918 GCF_036320965.1 Panulirus ornatus
CACCTCGTCTGGACCAGCCAGGTGGTCTGTGTAACACAGACCACCTTGCCTGGACCAGCCAGGGGGTCTGTGTGGTCTGTGTAACACAGACTACCTCGCCTGGACCAGCCAGGAGGTCTGTGTGGTCTGTGTAATACAAGACCACCTCGCCTGGACCAGCTAGGAGGTCTGTGTGGTCTGTGTAACACAGACCACCTCCCCTGGACCAGCCAGGGGGTCTGTGTGGTCTGTGTAACACAGACCACCTCGCCTGGACCAGCCAGGAGGTCTGTGTGGTCTGTGTAATACAAGACCACCTCGCCTGGACCAGCTAGGAGGTCTATGTGGTCTGTGTAACACAGACCACCTCCCCTGGACCAACCAGGAGGTCTGTGTGGTCTGTGTAACACAGACCACCTCGCCTGGACCAGCCAGGGGGTCTGTGTGGTCTGTGTAACACAGACCACCTCGCCTGGACCAGCCAGGGGGTCTGTGTGGTCTGTGTAACACAGACCACCTCCCCTGGACCAGCCAGGGGGTCTGTGTGGTCTGTGTAACACAGACCACCTCGCCTGGACCAGCTAGGAGGTCTGTGTGGTCTGTGTAACACAGACCACCTCCCCTGGACCAACCAGGAGGTCTGTGTGGTCTGTGTAATACAAGACCACCTCGCCTGGACCAGCTAGGAGGTCTGTGTGGTCTGTGTAATACAAGACCACCTCGCCTGGACCAACCAGGAGGTCTGTGTGGTCTGTGTAACACAGACCACCTCGCCTGGACCAACCAGGGGGTCTGTATGGTCTATGTAACAGTTTAAGTGATCCCCAAGTGTTGTGAGAGAGAGAGAGAGAGAGAGAGAGAGAGAGAGAGAGAGAGAGAGAGAGAGAGAGAGAGAGAGAGAGAGAGTCCAGACACCTGACTGTCATTGCTCGACCACAACCAGTGTATCGAAATCATGCTAAACATACTGGAGTCCATCTCCAAGCCTTCCGAAGATCCTCCATCTCTCGTGCTCACTGTCCACATCCATCATGTTGTGAACTATCTTGTTATATAACCCGTGACACAACCACCCATTTTCTCTCGTCACATAATGTTGTTATTGTTGTTGTTGTTGTTGTTGTTTTGTTGTTGTTGTTCACATGAGAGAGACATGTTTCTCCAGCAAATGTTGGGTCATAACCAATGATGTTCTCTTTACACACTAAACTCTCGGTTTCCATGCTTGTAAATAGTCAACTTTCCATACAGCAAAATATATATATATATATTTCATTTTGCTTTGTCGCTGTCTCCCACGTTAGCGAGGTAGCGCAAGGAAACAGACGAAAGAATGGCCTAACCCACCCACATACACATGTATATACATACACGTCCACACACGCAAATATACATACCTATACATCTCAGTGTATACATATATATACACATACAGACATATACATATATACACATGTACATAATTCATACTGGCTGCCTTCATCCATTCCCATCGCCACCTCGCCACACATGGAATAACATCCCCCTCCCACCACATGTGTGCGAGGTAGCGCTAGGAAAAGACAACAAAGGCCACATTCATTCACACTCAGTCTCCAGCTGTCATGTACATATATATATATATATATATATATATATATATATATATATATATATATATATATATATAGAGTGTAAACCCTGTGTGTGTGTGTGTGTGTGTGTGTGTGTGTGTGTGTGTGTGTGTGTGTGTCATAACCTTCTAATGATTCTTGAATATTACTCACACTGTCAGAATCGCCAGTTGTGTCATTAGACAGACAATCCAGGAGAGAGAGAGAGAGAGAGAGAGAGAGAGAGAGAGAGAGAGAGAGAGAGAGAGAGAGAGAGAGAGAGAGAGAGAGAGAGAGAGAGAAATGCATTTGTCCAACTGTCAAATTATTCTCATAGTTTGTGTTATTGTTTTGCCATCACGACTTTTCATACAATATTGTGTGGACACAGACGGGCCACTGTGTCCAGAATGTTAACATATACAAACACATTAGTATTAGAATATTTACATACACATTAGTACGAGAATGTTTATATACACATCACGCGTTGTGGGCAGAGAGGCGGGTCTACAACACTGGGGGTACAGGAAGTGGCAGGTGAGTTGTTTACTGTTTGCTGATGAGACAGTCATAGTGGGAGATTCGAGTGCGAAAGTGCAGGAGTTGGTGTCTGTGTCTGGGAGTGTGTGTGAATGGAGGAAAAGTGAGAGTAAATGTGAATAAAAGTGAAGTTATTAGGTTTGGCAGCGGAGAGAAACATGTCACTTTGAATGGAGAGAAATTGGAAGAAGTGAAGTGTTTTAGGTACCTGGGAATGGACATGGAAACTAGTGAAACCATTGTAGGTGAAGTGAGCCATAGGGTGGGTGAGGGGGCGGCGGCTAAGGTTCTGGGTGAATTGAGGAATGTGTGGAAATGGACGTCACTGGCTCTGGGGGGCATGTTTGATGGCGCAGTAGTCCCGAGGCTGTAGCACAGAAGTCAGACGTTCGACCTGGAACACGATGCACAGAAGAGGGTCTGTGTATGCTGGACATGACATGACAATATGTAATGTGAAGTGGTTTGATTGATAAAGAAGTGATAAGGTATGTATGAGACAGCTGGAGGTGATGTGTTACAATGGTATGGACATATGGAGAGGATGAGTGAAGAGAGGTTGACAAAGGGAATGAGAAAAAGTGGGAAACCAAGAAGGGGATGGATGGATGAAGGGAAAGACGCTTTCAATGTCTCGGATGTGAACATGCGGGTTGGTGTGAGGCGTGCAAGGGATTGAGCGAACTGGAGCGTTGTGGTATCCAGGGGGCGACGTGCTATCAGTGGACTGAACCAGGGCATGTGAAGCATAAGGGGTAAACGTATGTAGCACTTGGGTGTGAACAGGAAGCTGTGTCTCGAAGCATTTTACATGACTGTGAGCGAGTGAGTCCATTTCTTTGCCTGTTCCTGGCGCTACCTCGCCAACGCGGGAAACGAGGAAGTATAAAAATGATATGTATATTAAGGGAGGGATGAGGTCGTCCCTCCACCACTGGTGAAAGTAGTCACTCCACCACTGAGGGAGGTCGTCCCTCCACCACTGAGGAAGGTCGTCCCTCCACCACTGGTGAAAGTAGTCACTCCACCACTGAGGGAGGTCGTCACTCCACCACTGGTGAAAGTAGTCACTCCACCACTGAGGGAGGTCGTCACTCCACCACTGAGGAAGGTCGTCCCTCCACCACAGGTGAAAGTAGTCACTCCACCACTGGTGAAAGTAGTCACTCCACCACTGGTGAAAGAAAACACTCCACCACTGAGGAAGGTCGTCACTCCACCACTGGTGAAAGTAGTCACTCCACCACTGGTGAAAGAAAACACTCCACCACTGAGGAAGGTCGTCACTCCACCACTGGTGAAAGTAGTCCCTCCACCACTGGTGAAGGTCGTCCCTCCACCACTGAGGAGGGTCGTCCCTCCACCACTGAGGAAGGTTGTAATTCCACCACTATAATGACGTACGGTTGTAGAATTATAACATTACCTTACTGTAGTGAACTGCTGAAGCTACAGTGTACCAGCAGTGGCCACAGTGTACCAGAAGTGGCCACAGTAATGTTATGTAAAGCTAGACCACAGTGTACCACAAGTGGCCACAGTGATGTTACGTAAAGCTAGGCCACAGTGTACCAGAAGTGGCCACAGTAATGTTACGTAAAGCTAGGCCACAGTGTACCAGAAGTGGCCACAGTGATGTTATGTAAAGCTAGGCCACAGTGCATCAGAAGTGGCCACAGTGATGTTATGTAAAGCTAGGCCACAGTGCATCAGAAGTGGCCACAGTAATGTTATGTAAAGCTAGGCCACAGTGTACCAGAAGTGGCCACAGTGATGTTATGTAAAGCTAGGCCACAGTGTACCAGAAGTGGCCACAGTAATGTTACGTAAAGCTAGGCCACAGTGTACCAGAAGTGGCCACAGTAATGTTACGTAAAGCTAGACCACAGTGTACCAGAAGTGGCCACAGTAATGTTACGTAAAGCTAGGCCACAGTGTACCACAAGTGGCCACAGTGATGTTATGTAAAGCTAGGCCACAGTGTACCACAAGTGGCCACAGTGATGTTATGTAAAGCTAGGCCACAGTGCACCAGAAGTGGCCACAGTAATGTTACGTAAAGCTAGGCCACAGTGTACCAGAAGTGGCCACAGTGATGTTATGTAAAGCTAGGCCACAGTGTACCAGAAGTGGCCATAGTGATGTTATGTAAAGCTAGGCCACAGTGTACCAGAAGTGGCCACAGTAATGTTACGTAAAGCTAGACCACAGTGTACCACAAGTGGCCACAGTGATGTTATGTAAAGCTAGGCCACAGTGTACCACAAGTGGCCACAGTGATGTTATGTAAAGCTAGGCCACAGTGTACCAGAAGTGGCCACAGTAATGTTACGTAAAGCTAGGCCACAGTGTACCAGAAGTGGCCACAGTAATGTTACGTAAAGCTAGGCCACAGTGTACCAGAAGTGGCCACAGTAATGTTACGTAAAGCTAGGCCACAGTGTATCAGAAGTGGCCACAGTAATGGTATGTAGGGCTAGGCCACAGTGTGCCAGCAGTGGCCACAGTGTACCACAAGTGGCCACAGTGATGTTACGTAAAGCTAGGCCACAGTGTACCAGAAGTGGCCACAGTAATGTTACGTAAAGCTAGGCCAAGGTGTACCAGAAGTGGCCACAGTAATGTTACGTAAAGCTAGGCCACAGTGTACCATAAGTGGCCACAGTGATGTTACGTAAAGCTAGGCCACAGTGTACCAGAAGGGGCCACAGTAATGTTACGTAAAGCTAGGCCACAGTGTACCACAAGTGGCCACAGTAATGTTACGTAAAGCTCGACCACAGTGTACCACAAGTGGCCACAGTGACTAAGGCTAGGCCACAGTGTATCAGAAGTGGCCATAGTGATGTTATGTAAAGCTAGGCCACAGTGCACCAGAAGTGGCCACAGTAATGTTACGTAAAGCTAGGCCACAGTGTACCAGAAGTGGCCACAGTGATGTTATGTAAAGCTAGGCCACAGTGTACCACAAGTGGCCACAGTGATGTTACGTAAAGCTAGACCACAGTGTACCACAAGTGGCCACAGTAATGTTACGTAAAGCTAGGCCACAGTGTACCAGAAGGGGCCACAGTAATGTTACGTAAAGCTAGACCACAGTGTACCACAAGTGGCCACAGTGATGTTACGTAAAGCTAGACCACAGTGTACCACAAGTGGCCACAGTAATGTTACGTAAAGCTAGGCCACAGTGTACCACAAGTGGCCACAGTAATGTTACGTAAAGCTAGGCCACAGTGTACCACAAGTGGCCACAGTGATGTTATGTAAAGCTAGGCCACAGTGTACCACAAGTGGCCACAGTGATGTTACGTAAAGCTAGGCCACAGTGTACCAGAAATGGCCACAGTGATGTTACGTAAAGCTAGGCCACAGTGTACCACAAGTGGCCTCAGTAATGTTACGTAAAGCTAGGCCACAGTGTGCCACAAGTGGCCACAGTGACTAAGACTAGGCCACAGTGTACCACAAGTGGCCACAACTCTTCTCTAATATACATTTCACTTTATAAACCAGGCTAGTTTTAACACCATAATCTCATGGCTTTATCTAGAAGTATAACTTCATTAATTACATTAAACTGGATGCAAATTACATTTCCTTAATACACCTGGGGCGTTTCAGAGTAAATGAAATAACAGTTAAATGGAAACAGTTTTAAGAGAATTGATCTACGGGTTGTGAGGTAAAGTGGGTTGTAACACAACATGGTACAACCTGGCCACAGCTTTGTATGTTAGAAAATATATCATATTAATATAAATTGCTCTGTTTACAATCTATTAACATCTGCAGAGCTGGAGTTCCATCATTTACAACACTATTTACAACCGCAGAGCTGAAGTTCCATCATTTACAACACTATTTACAACCGCAGAGCTGAAGTTCCATCATTTACAACACTATTTACAACCGCAGAGCTGAAGTTCCATCATTTACAACACTATTTACAACCGCAGAGCTGAAGTTCCATCAATTACAACACTATTTACAACCGCAGAGCTGAAGTTCCATCATTTACAACACTATTTACAACGCAGAGCTGGAGTTCCATCATTTACAACACTATTTACAACCGCAGAGCTGGAGTTCCATCATTTACAACACTATTTACAACCGCAGAGCTGAAGTTCCATCATTTACAACACTATTTACAACCTAGTGTTGTGAGGCTAAGGTTGTAAGTGAGTTATATTTAACTCTATAACTTTACAGAAATCGACTAATGTTTTCAATAAACATTTTAACAACATTCAAAACACGTTAGTAACTGTAACACGTTACTACTGTGACGGATGACGGCTGGTAACGCCCTTGTAACACGTTACCAAGTGTCTCCCAGTGTGACGGATGACGGCAGGTAACGCCCTAGTAACACGTTACCAGTGTGATGGATGACGCCTGGTAACGCCCTTGTAACACGTTACCAAGCGTCTCCCAGTGTGACGGATGACACTGGTAACGCCCTAGTAACACGTTACCACTGTGACGGATGACACTGGTAACGCCCTTGTAACACGTTACCAAGCGTCTCCCAGTGTGACGGATGACACCTGGTAACGCCCTAGTAACACGTTACCAAGCGTCTCCCAGTGTGACGGATGACACTGGTAACGCCCTAGTAACACGTTACCAAGTGTCTCCCAGTGTGACGGATGACGGCTGGTAACGCCCTTGTAACACGTTACCAAGTGTCTCCCAGTGTGACGGATGACACTGGTAACGCCCTAGTAACACGTTACCAAGTGTCTCCCAGTGTGACGGATGACACTGGTAACGCCCTAGTAACACGTTACCAAGCGTCTCCCAGTGTGACGGATGACACTGGTAACGCCCTAGTAACACGTTACCAAGCGTCTCCCAGTGTGACGGATGACGGCTGGTAACGCCCTTGTAACACGTTACCAAGCGTCTCCCAGTGTGACGGATGACGGCTGGTAACGCCCTTGTAACACGTTACCAAGTGTCTCCCAGTGTGACGGATGACACTGGTAACGCCCTAGTAACACGTTACCAAGAGTCTCCCAGTGTGACGGATGACACTGGTAACGCCCTAGTAACACGTTACCAAGCGTCTCCCAGTGTGACGGATGACACTGGTAACGCCCTAGTAACACGTTACCAAGAGTCTCCCAGTGTGACGGATGACACTGGTAACGCCCTAGTAACACGTTACCAAGAGTCTCCCAGTGTGACGGATGACGGCAGGTAACGCCCTAGTAACACGTTACCAAGCGTCTCCCATTGTGACGGATGACACTGGTAACGCCCTAGTAACACGTTACCAGTGTGATGGATGACGCCTGGTAACGCCCTTGTAACTACCTACCAGTACACACCTACCTATTCGTGTCTACTTTCCTACCAATCTATCTACCACTATCTATCTACCACTATCTATCTACCACTGTCTATCTACCACTATCTATCTACCACTATCTACTATGAGAGTTTACCGAGAGTCATGTCTGACGTGAGAGAGAGAGAGAGAGAGAGAGAGAGAGAGAGAGAGAGAGAGAGAGAGAGAGAGAGAGAGAGAGTGTGTAAGAGAGAGAGAGAGAGAGAGAGAGAGAGAGAGAGAGAGAGAGAGAGAGAGAGAGAGAGAGAGAGAGAGAGAGAGAGTGTGTGTAAGAGAGAGAGAGAGAGAGAGAGAGAGAGAGAGAGAGAGAGAGAGAGAGAGAGAGAGAGAGAGAGAGAGAGAGAGAGAGAGTGTGTGTAAGAGAGAGAGAGAGAGAGAGAGAGAGAGAGAGAGAGAGAGAGAGAGAGAGAGAGAGAGAGAGAGAGACAGATGTGTGGCCATCGTGTGGTGGTGCTTCGTGTGGCCAGAACACACCTGGTTCTCTGTGAAGTGGTACTGGGCCACATCTCTGGCCACAGTTGTTTATCTGTGGGATGGTACTGGGCCACATTTCTGGCCACAGTTGTTTATCTGTGGGATGGTACTGGGCCACATCTCTGGCCACAGTTGTTTATCTGTGGGATGGTACTGGGCCACATCCCTGGCCACAGTTGTTTATCTGTGGGACGGTGCTGGGCCACATTTCTGGCCTCAGTTGTTTATCTGTGGGATGGTACTGGGCCACATCTCTGGCCACAGTTGTTTATCTGTGGGATGGTACTGGGCCACATCTCTGGCCACAGTTGTTTATCTGTGGGATTGTACTGGGCCACATCTCTGGCCACAGTTGTTTATCTGTGGGATGGTACTGGGCCACATCCCTGGCCACAGTTGTTTATCTGTGGGACGGTACTGGGCCACATTTCTGGCCTCAGTTGTTTATCTGTGGGATGGTACTGGGCCACATCACTGGCCACAATTGTTTATCTGTGGGATGGTACTGGGCCACATCTCTGGCCACAGTTGTTTATCTGTGGGATGGTACTGGGCCACATCTCTGGCCACAGTTGTTTATCTGTGGGATGGTACTGGGCCACATCTCTGGCCACAGTTGTTTATGTGTGGGATGGTACTGGGCCACATCTCTGGCCACAGTTGTTTATGTGTGGGATGGTACTGGGCCACATCTCTGGCCACAGTTGTTTATCTATGGGATGGTACTGGGCCACATCTCTGGCCACAGTTGTTTATCTGTGGGATGGTACTGGGCCACATCTCTGGCCACAGTTGTTTATCTGTGGGACGGTACTGGGCCACATCTCTGGCCACAGTTGTTTATCTGTGAGATGGTACTGGGCCACATCTCTGGCCACAGATCAATAAACACTTTCATGTGATGTTTAACATGAGTAAAACTTTCATGTGATGTTTAACATGACTCAAACTTTCATGTGATGTTTAACATGACTCAAACTTTCATGTGATGTTTAACATGACTCAAACTTTCATGTGATGTTTAACATGACTCAAACTTTCATGTGATGTTTAACATGACTCAAACTTCATGTGATGTTTAACATGACTCAAACTTTCATGTGATGTTTAACATGACTCAAACTTTCATGTGATGTTTAACATGACTCAAACTTTCATGTGATGTTTAACATGACTCAACCTTTCATGTGATGTTTAACATGACTCAAACTTCATGTGATGTTTAACATGACTCAAACTTCATGTGATGTTTAACATGACTCAAACTTTCATGTGATGTTTAACATGACTCAAACTTTCATGTGATGTTTAACATGACTGAAACTTTCAAGTGATGTTGAACATGACTCAAACTTTCATGTGATGTTTAACATGACTCAAACTTTCATGTGATGTTTAACATGACTCAAACTTTCATGTGATGTTTCACACACGACCCATGTTACCACACGACCATCACCAGCTGTTCTCACACGACCACCAGCTGTTCCCACACGACCTACGTGAGCATGGACGACCACCAGCTGTTCCCACACGACCACCAGCTGTTCCCACACGACCTACGTGAGCATGGACGACCACCAGCTGTTCCCACACAACCTACGTGAGCATGGACGACCACCAGCTGTTCCCACACGACCACCAGCTGTTCCCACACGACCACCAGCTGTTCCCACATGACCACCAGCTGTTCCCACACGACCTACGTGAGCATGGACGACCACCAGCTGTTCCCACACGACCTACGTGAGCATGGACGACCACCAGCTGTTCCCACACGACCTACGTGAGCATGGACGACCACCAGCTGTTCCCACACGACCACCAGCTGTTCCCACACGACCTACGTGAGCATGGACGACCACCAGCTGTTCCCACACAACCTACGTGAGCATGCACGACCACCAGCTGTTCCCACACGACCTACGTGAGCATGGACGACCACCAGCTGTTCCCACACGACCACCAGCTGTTCCCACACGACCTTCGTGAGCATGGACGACCACCAGCTGTTCCCACACGATCTACGTGAGCATGGACGACCACCAGCTGTTCCCACACGACCACCAGCTGTTCCCACATGACCACCAGCTGTTCCCACATGACCTACGTGAGCATGGACGACCACCAGCTGTTCCCACACGACCTACGTGAGCATGGACGACCACCAGCTGTTACCACACGATCACCAGCTGTTCCCACACGACCTTCGTGAGCATGGACGACCACCAGCTGTTCCCACACGATCTACGTGAGCATGGACGACCACCAGCTGTTCCCACACGACCACCAGCTGTTCCCACATGACCACCAGCTGTTCCCACATGACCTACGTGAGCATGGACGACCACCAGCTATTCCCACACGACCTACGTGAGCATGGACGACCACCAGCTGTTCCCACACGACCACCAGCTGTTCCCACATGACCACCAGCTGTTCCCACATGACCTACGTGAGCATGGACGACCACCAGCTGTTCCCACACGACCTACGTGAGCATGGACGACCACCAGCTGTTCCCACACGACCACCAGCTGTTCCCACATGACCACCAGCTGTTCCCACATGACCTACGTGAGCATGGACGACCACCAGCTGTTCCCACACGACCTACGTGAGCATGGACGACCACCAGCTGTTCCACACGACCTACGTGAGCATGGACGACCACCAGCTGTTCCCACACGACCACCAGCTGTTCCCACACGACCTACGTGAGCATGGACGACCACCAGCTGTTACCACACGATCACCAGCTGTTCCCACATGACCTACGTGAGCATGGACGACCATCAGCTGTTCCCACACGACCTACGTGAGCATGGACGACCATCAGCTGTTCCCACACGACCACCAGCTGTTACCACATAACCTACGTGAGCATGGACGACCACCAGCTGTTCCCACACGACCACCAGCTGTTCCCACACGACCTACGTGAGCATGGACGACCACCAGCTGTTCCCACACGACCACCAGCTGTTCCCACACGACCTACGTGAGCATGGACGACCACCAGCTGTTCCCACACGACCTACGTGAGCATGGACGACCACCAGCTGTTACCACACGATCAACAGCTGTTCCCACATGACCTACGTGAGCATGGACGACCACCAGCTGTTCCCACACGACCTACGTGTGCATGGACGACCACCAGCTGTTACCACACGATCAACAGCTGTTCCCACACGACCTACGTGAGCATGGACGACCACCAGCTGTTCCCACACGACCACCAGCTGTTCCCACACGACCTACGTGAGCATGGACGACCACCAGCTGTTCCCACACGACCTACGTGAGCATGGACGACCACCAGCTGTTACCACACGATCAACAGCTGTTCCCACATGACCTACGTGAGCATGGACGACCACCAGCTGTTCCCACACGACCTACGTGAGCATGGACGACCACCAGCTGTTACCACACGATCAACAGCTGTTCCCACACCACCTACGTGAGCATGGACGACCACCAGCTGTTCCCACACGACCACCAGCTGTTCCCACACGACCTACGTGAGCATGGACGACCACCAGCTGTTCCCACACGACCTACGTGAGCATGGACGACCATCAGCTGTTCCCACACGACCTTCGTGACGTCATACGTCGTCCCCAGCCGCTAATGACCAATTCCAGATTCCGTCCCGCAGGTCTCCTGCAGGTGTTGGTGGGGTACCCACTTAACTCTACTGTCTGTATGCAAATTGCATTCACAAGCCAATACTCACTTCCCAAACTGCCTACCTATATCCATATATATATATATATATATATATATATATATATATATATATATATATATATATATATATATATATATATATATTCCTATGAGTCCATAGGGAAAACTAAACACAGTAAGTTGCCAAGTGCACTTTCGTGTCATAATCACATCATCATCAGGGGAGACACAAGAGAGAAATATAACAGTTGATATACATCAACAATATACATCGACAATTACATGTTTACCAAATGGCGTCCTAGCTTCGTCTCTTCGATGTATATCATCAACTGACTGTTATATTTCTCTCTTGTGTCTCCCCTGATGATGATGTGATTATTACACAAAATTGCACTTGGGAACTTACCGTGTTTCATTTTCCCCCGTGGACTCATAGGAATGTATATATGTATAGGGGAGAAAGAATACTTCCCACGTATTCCCTGCGTGTCGTAGAAGGCGACTAAAAGGGGAGGGAGCGGGGGGCTGGAAATCCTCCCCTCTCTTTTTTAGTTTTCCTAATGAAGGAACAGAGGAGGGGGCCAAGTGAGGATATTCTCTCAAGGGCTCAGTCCTCTGTTCTTAACGCTACCTTGCTGACGCGGGAAATGGCGAACAGTATGAATATATATATATATATATATATATATATATATATATATATATATATATATATATATATATATATATATGGGGAAGAGCAGTGTAGTTTCAGAAGTGGTAGAGGATGTGTGGATCAGGTGTTTGCTTTGAAGAATGTATGTGAGAAATACTTAGAAAAGCAAATGGATTTGTATGTAGCATTTATGGATCTGGAGAAGGCATATGATAAGAGTTGATAGAGATGCTCTGTGGAAGGTATTAAGAATATATGGCGTGGGAGGCAAGTTGTTAGAAGCAGTGAAAAGTTTTTATCGAGGATGTAAGGCATGTGTACGTGTAGGAAGAGAGGAAAGTGATTGGTTCTCAGTGAATGTAGGTTTGCGGCAGGGGTGTGTGATGTCTCCATGGTTGTTTAATTTGTTTATGGATGGGGTAGTTAGGGAGGTGAATGCAAGAGTTTTGGAAAGAGGGGCAAGTATGAAGTCTGTTGGGGATGAGAGAGCTTGGGAAGTGAGTCAGTTGTTGTTCGCTGATGATACAGCGCTGGTGGCTGATTCATGGGAGAAACTGCAGAAGCTGGTGACTGAGTTTGGTAAAGTGTGTGAAAGAAGAAAGTTAAGAGTAAATGTGAATAAGAGCAAGGTTATTAGGTACAGTAGGGTTGAGGGTCAAGTCAATTGGGAGGTAAGTTTGAATGGAGAAAAACTGGAGGAAGTGAAGTGTTTTAGATATCTGGGAGTGGATCTGGCAGCGGATGGAACCATGGAAGCGGAAGTGGATCATAGGGTGGAGGAGGGGGCGAAAATTCTGGAAGCCTTGAAGAATGTGTGGAAGTCGAGAACATTATCTCGGAAAGCAAAAATGGGTATGTTTGAAGGAATAGTGGTTCCAACAATGTTGTATGGTTGCGAGGCGTGGGCTATGGATAGAGTTGTGCGCAGGAGGATGGATGTGCTGGAAATGAGATGTTTGAGGAAAATGTGTGGTGTGAGGTGGTTTGATCGAGTAAGTAACGTAAGGGTAAGAGAGATGTGTGGAAATAAAAAGAGCGTGGTTGAGAGAGCAGAAGAGGGTGTTTTGAAATGGTTTGGGCACATGGAGAGGATGAGTGAGGAAAGATTGACCAAGAGGATATATGTGTCGCAGGTGGAGGGAACGAGGAGAAGAGGGAGACCAAATTGGAGGTGGAAAGATGGAGTGAAAAAGATTTTGTGTGATCGGGGCCTGAACATGCAGGAGGGTGAAAGGAGGGCAAGGAATAGAGTGAATTGGAGCGATGTGGTATACCGGGGTTGACGTGCTGTCAGTGGTTTGAATCAAGGCATGTGAAGCGTCTGGGGTAAACCATGGAAAGCTGTGTAGGTATGTATATTTGCGTGTGTGGACGTATGTATATACATGTGTATGGGGGGGTTGGGCCATTTCTTTCGTCTGTTTCCTTGCGCTACCTCGCAAACGCGGGAGACAGCGACAAAGCAAAAAAAAAAAATATACATATATATATGTGTGTGTGTGTGTGTGTATATACAGTATATCAAGGTCAATTACTGCCTCGTTAGGATCACAACTGCCCACAAGTGTTGTAGTGTTGTTCATGAGTGGTAGTTAGGTAGTTAAGTAGTTAGGTAGTTAGGTAGTTAAGTAGTTTGGTAGTTATGTAGTTAGGTAGTTATGTATTTAGGTAGTTATGTAGTTATGTAGTTAGGTAGTTATGTAGTTAGGTAGTTATGTAGGTAGGTAGTTATGTAGTTTGGTAGTTAGGTAGGTAGGTAGTTATGTAGTTTGGTAGTTAGGTAGTTAAGTAGTTAGGTAGTTATGTAGTTAGGTAGTTATGTAGTTAGGTAGTTATGTAGTTAGGTAGAGACAACATGAGACCAGACGTCTTACTTAATATGTCTGACTTTAATTATCCCTGGGGAGAGGGGAGAGTATATCCCTGGGGAGAGGGGAGAGTATATCCCTGGGGAGAGGGGAGAGTATATCCCTGGGGAGAGGGGAGAGTATATCCCTGGGGAGAGGGGGAGAGTATATCCCTGGGGAGAGGGGAGAGTATATCCCCGGGGAGAGGGGAGAGTATATCCCTGGGGAGAGGGGAGAGTATATCCCTGGGGAGAGGGGGAGAGTATATCCCTGGGGAGAGGGGAGAGTATATCCCTGGGGAGAGGGGGAGAGTATATCCCTGGGGAGAGGGGAGAGTATATCCCTGGGGAGAGGGGAGAGTATATCCCTGGGGAGAGGGGAGAGTATATCCCTGGGGAGAGGGGGAGAGTATATCCCTGGGGAGAGGTGAGAGTATATCCCTGGGGAGAGGGGAGAGTATATCCCTGGGGAGAGGTGAGAGTATATCCCTGGGGAGAGGGGAGAGTATATCCCTGGGGAGAGGGGAGAGTATATCCCTGGGGAGAGGGGAGAGTATATCCCTGGGGAGAGGGGGAGAGTATATCCCTGGGGAGAGGGGAGAGTATATCCCTGGGGAGAGGGGAGAGTATATCCCTGGGGAGAGGGGGAGAGTATATCCCTGGGGAGAGGGGGAGAGTATATCCCTGGGGAGAGGGGAGAGTATATCCCTGGGGAGAGGGGAGAGTATATCCCTGGGGAGAGGGGAGAGTATATCCCTGGGGAGAGGGGAGAGTATATCCCTGGGGAGAGCGGAGAGTATAACCAGTCAACCAACCAACCAACCAACCAACCAACCAGCCAGGAACCCAACCAACCAAGCAACCAACCAACCAGCCAACCAGCCAACCAACCAACCAGCCAACCAACCAACCAGCCAACCAACCAACCAACCAGCCAACCAGCAACTCAACCAGCCAGCCAGGCAGCAACTCAACCAACCAACCAGCCAGCAACTCAACCAGCCAGCCAGCCAGCAACTCAACCAACCAACCAGCCAGCAACTCAACCAACCAACCAGCCAGCAACTCAACCAGCCAGCCAACCAGCAACTCAACCAGCCAGCCAGCCCGCAACTCAACCAACCAACCAGCCAGCAACTCAACCAGCCAGCCAGCCCGCAACTCAACCAACCAACCAGCCAGCAACTCAACCAGCCAGCCAACCAGCAACTCAACCAACCAGCCAGCCAGCAACTCAACCAGCCAGCCAGCCAGCTACGTACTTGGCTCAACCCAAAAAACAACACACATTGTTTGCCAAGTGTTGTATGAGAGTGGCCCAGGTTGTGGGCCACCAGGGAGTGCTTAAGGCCACACTGGCCATATTAGGGTCATTTGTTTCGGCCAGAAAAGCTCCTATTGGCCAGCAAACATGCCGGGGAGAAGACTAGAAATTCCAAGTGTTTTTATATATATATATATATATATATATATATATATATATATATATATATATATATATATATATATATATATATATATATATATATATATATTGGGAGGTAAGTTTGAATGGAGAAAAACTGGAGGAAGTGAGAAATATCATTGAATCGTCTACGATCAAATACACAAATAACTGTAACATTAATATTAGTGAAGGTCTATACAAATTGGATAACTTCATTGTTGAAGAAATTTGTAAACAATTCCCCTTCTTGTCTACATAATAAGTTTATGATACGCTTGTTGTCAGACTTGAACACACTTAACCTACATTCGGGTAGTCACTTATTTACCAAATGGCGTCCTATCTACATCTCTTCGTTGTATATCAACTGACTGTTATATTTCTCTCTTGTGTCTCCCCTGAAGATGATGTGATTATGACACGAAAGTGCACTTGGGAACTTATTGTGTTTCATTTCCTCTGAAGATGTAATAAATGAAAGTACTCACCGTTTTTATCTTCTCTTTCCATTAGTGTTTATAGGAAAACGATAATGTGTACATTACATTGCTAAAGGAGTGACGTAATTACTGTACAATTGGGAGAAAACATCACAGTATTACCAGGGAAGGAGACTTCTCCCCTTTGTTTTAACGACCCTGTGGGAGAATATGCCTAACTCCTCCTCTCCCCACAGTGTTAACACCACACCAGACACATACTGTGTTCGTGTTGTCATCATACGAATAACAATTACACTTCTCAGTCCATGAATGTACTCCATGAGTTTGGCAGTGGAAGATATGGAGAGAGAGAGAGACAATAAGAAGCAGAAAACATCCAGGGATTCCAATTCCCTGGCAATGGACGAAGGAAACTTCCAAAATTATATTATTGGAAAGCACTTGGAGGGTCTTCCATTCACAGTGTATCTGGAGGAGGAAATGGAAGGTGTGAAGTGAATGGATATTGTGTGTGTCTGAGAGAGAGAGAGAGAGAGAGAGAGAGAGAGAGAGAGAGAGAGAGAGAGAGAGAGAGAGAGAGAGAGAGAGAGAGCGCCTGGCCTGCTCCTCCAGTTTAACTTTGGGTTTTGATAAATATAAGTAAAAGTCTGAGAAGCACAATACACCGATATTACTCGCTGGTGTACACCAGATGTACTCATACATGGTGTACATCAGATGTACTCATACGTGGTGTGTACATCAGATGTACTCATACATGGTGTGTACACCAGATGTACTCATACATGGTGTGTACACCAGATGTACTCATACATGGTGTACATCAGATGTACTCATACATGGTGTGTACACCAGATGTACTCATACATGGTGTGTACACCAGATGTACTCATACATGGTGTGTACACCAGATGTACTCATACATGGTGTACACCAGATGTACTCATACATAGTGTGTACACCAGATGTACTCATACATGGTGTACATCAGATGTACTCATACGTGGTGTGTACATCAGATGTACTCATACATGGTGTGTAGACCAGATGTACTCATACATGGTGTGTGGACCAGATGTACTCATACATGGTGTGTACACCAGATGTACTCATACATGGCGTGTACACCAGATGTACTCATACATGGTGTGTACACCAGATGTACTCATACATGGTGTACACCAGATGTACTCATACATGGTGTGTACACCAGATGTACTCATACATGGTGTGTATACCAGATGTACTCATACATGGTGTACACCAGATGTACTCATACATGGTGTACATCAGATGTACTCATACATGGTGTACACCAGATGTACTCATACATGGTGTGTACACCAGATGTATTCATACATGGTGTGTACACCAGATGTACTCATACATGGTGTGTACACCAGATGTATTCATACATGGTGTGTACACCAGATGTACTCATACATGGTGTGTACACCAGATGTACTCAGACATGGTGTGTACACCAGATGTACTCATACATGGTGTGTACACCAGATGTACTCATACATGGTGTGTACACCAGATGTACTCATACATGGTGTGTACACCAGATGTACTCATACATGGTGTGTACACAAGATGCACTCATACATGGTGTGTACACCAGATGTACTCATACATGGTGTACATCAGATGTACTCATACATGGTGTGTGCACAAGATGCACTCATACATGGTGTACACCAGATGTACTCATACATGGTGTGTACACCAGATGTACTCATACATGGTGTGTACACCAGATATACTCATACATGGTGTGTACACCAGATGTACTCATACATGGTGTGTACACCAGATGTACTCATACATGGTGTGTACACCAGATGTACTCATACATGGTGTACACCAGATGTACTCATACATGGTGTACATCAGATGTACTCATACATGGTGTACATCAGATGTACTCATACGTGGTGTGTACACCAGATGTACTCATACATGGTGTACACCAGATGTACTCATACATGGTGTACACCAGATGTACTCATACATGGTGTGTACACCAGATGTATTCATACATGGTGTGTACACCAAATGTACTCAGACATGGTGTACACCAGATGTACTCATACATGGTGTACACCAGATGTACTCATACATGGTGTGTACACCAGATGTACTCATACATGGTGTACACCAGATGTACTCATACATAGTGTGTACACCAGATGTACTCATACATGGTGTACATCAGATGTACTCATACATGGTGTACACCAGATGTACTCATACATGGTGTACACCAGATGTACTCATACATGGTGTACACCAGATGTACTCATACATGGTGTACACCAGATGTACTCATACATGGTGTACACCAGATGTACTCATACATGGTGTGTACACCAGATGTACTCAGACATGGTGTACACCAGATGTACTCATACATGGTGTACACCAGATGTACTCATACATGTATGTACATGTACAATCATGGTACAAATACATATCCACAATCAGAATCATTGCACAAAAACGTATCATAATTGTTAACATAACAACATTACATTTCTCCACATGTTGGATAATCACAACATTTTCTGTACATTATAACCGGTTTTTATAGTTCATTTTATTCAGTTATAATAACCTTTTCCTCTCGCCCCAGAAGAGAGAATCACAGACCACATGCGCCCCGCAGGACGCGTAGTGTTGACCACAGCTGACTAACACATCTCCCATACCTCACTACACCTCCCTCTACTGTCTCTCCCCACACCTGTAGCCTTATAATCTCCCCTTCACTGTCTCTCCCCACACCTGTAGCCTCATAATCTCCCCTTCACTGTCTCTCCCCACACCTGAAGCATTATAATCTCCCCCTTCACTGTCTCTCCCCACACCTGTAGCTTTATTATCTCCCCCTCCACTGTCTCTCCCCACACCTGTAGCATTATAATCTCCCCTTCACTGTCTCTCCCCACACCTGTAGCATTATAATCTCCCCTTCACTGTCTCTCCCCACACCTGTAGCATTATAATCTCCCCTTCACTGTCTCTCCCCACACCTGTAGCATTATAATCTCCCCTTCACTGTCTCTCCCCACACCTGTAGCATTATAATCTCCCCCTTCACTCTCTCTCCCCACACCTGTAGCCTTATTATCTCCCCTTCACTGTCTCTCCCCACATCTGTAGCATTATAATCTCCCCTTCACTGTCTCTCCCCACACCTGTAGCCTCATAATCTCCCCTTCACTGTCTCTCCCCACACCTGTAGCATTATAATCTCCCCTTCACTGTCTCTCCCCACACCTGTAGCCTCATAATCTCCCCTTCACTGTCTCTCCCCACACCTGTAGCATTATAATCTCCCCTTCACTGTCTCTCCCCACACCTGTAGCCTCATAATCTCCCCTTCACTGTCTCTCCCCACACCTGTAGCATTATAATCTCCCCTTCACTGTCTCTCCCCACACCTGTAGCATTATAACCTCCCCTTCACTGTCTCTCCCCACACCTGTAGCATTATAATCTCCCCCTTCACTGTCTCTCCCCACACCTGTAGCATTATAATCTCCCCCTTCACTGTCTCTCCCCACACCTGTAGCATTATAATCTCGCCTTCACTGTCTCTCCCCACACCTGTAGCTTCATAATCTCCCCTTCACTGTCTCTCCCCACACCTGCAGCATTATAATCTCCCCTTCACTGTCTCTCCCCACACCTGTAGCCTTATAATCTCCCCTTCACTGTCTCTCCCCACACCTGTAGCTTCATAATCTCCCCTTCACTGTCTCTCCCCACACCTGTAGCCTTATAATCTCCCCTTCACTGTCTCTCCCCACACCTGTAGCCTCATAATCTCCCCTTCACTGTCTCTCCCCACACCTGTAGCCTTATAATCTCCCCTTCACTGTCTCTCCCCACACCTGTAGCATTATAATCTCCCCTTCACTGTCTCTCCCCACACCTGTAGCATTATAATCTCCCCTTCACTGTCTCTCCCCACACCTGTAGCTTCATAATCTCCCCTTCACTGTCTCTCCCCACAACTGTAGCCTTATAATCTCCCCTTTCACTGTCTCTCCCCACACCTGTAGCCTCATAATCTCCCCTTCACTGTCTCTCCCCACACCTGTAGCCTTATTATCTCCCCTTCACTGTCTCTCCCCACACCTGTAGCATTATAATCTTCCCTTCACTGTCTCTCCCCACACCTGTAGCTTCATAATCTCCCCTTCACTGTCTCTCCCCATCTCCCCTTCACTGTCCTCTGCCCACACCTGTAGCCTCATAATCTCCCCTTCACTGTCTCTCCCCACACCTGTAGCATTATAATCTTCCCTTCACTGTCTCTCCCCACACCTGTAGCTTCATAATCTCCCCTTCACTGTCTCTCCCCACACCTGCAGCATTATAATCTCCCCTTCACTGTCTCTCCCCACACCTGTAGCTTATAATCTCCCCTTCACTGTCTCTCCCCACACCTGTAGCTTCATAATCTCCCTTCACTGTCTCTCCCCACACCTGTAGCTTATAATCTCCCCTTTCACTGTCTCTCCCACACCTGTAGCCTCTATAATCTCCCCTTTCACTGTCTCTCCCCACACCTGTAGCCTTATTATCTCCCCTTCACTGTCTCTCCCCCACACTGTAGCCTTATTATCTCCCCTTCACTGTCTCTCCCCCACACCTGTAGCCCAATCACCCTTCACTGTCTCTCCCCACACTGTGCCTTATTAATCTCCCTTCACTGTCTCTCCCACACCTGTAGCCTTATTATCTCCCTTCACTGTCTCTCCCCACACCTGTAGCTTATAATCTCCCCTTCACTGTCTCTCCCCACACCTGTAGCCTTATTATCTCCCCTTCACTGTCTCTCCCCACACCTGTAGCATTAATAATCTTCCCTTCACTGTCTCTCCCCACACCTGTAGCATTATAATCTTCCCTTCACTGTCTCTCCCCACACCTGTAGCCTTATTATCTCCCCTTCACTGTCTCTCCCCACACCTGTAGCCTTATTATCTCCCCTTCACTGTCTCTCCCCACACCTGTAGCATTATAATCTCCCCTTCACTGTCTCTCCCCACACCTGTAGCCTTATTATCTCCCCTTCACTGTCTCTCCCCACACCTGTAGCATTATAATCTTCCCTTCACTGTCTCTCCCCACACCTGTAGCATTATAATCTTCCCTTCACTGTCTCTCCCCACACCTGTAGCCTTATTATCTCCCCTTCACTGTCTCTCCCCACACCTGTAGCCTTATTATCTCCCCTTCACTGTCTCTCCCCACACCTGTAGCATTATAATCTCCCCTTCACTGTCTCTCCCCACACCTGTAGCATTATAATCTTCCCCTTCACTGTCTCTCCCCACACCTGTAGCCTTATTATCTCCCCTTCACTGTCTCTCCCCACACCTGTAGCCTTATTATCTCCCCTTCACTGTCTCTCCCCACACCTGTAGCATTATAATCTCCCCTTCACTGTCTCTCCCCACACCTGTAGCATTATAATCTCCCCTTCACTGTCTCTCCCCACACCTGTAGCATTATAATCTCCCCTT
Source organism: Panulirus ornatus (assembly GCF_036320965.1). Taxonomy (NCBI): domain Eukaryota; kingdom Metazoa; phylum Arthropoda; class Malacostraca; order Decapoda; family Palinuridae; genus Panulirus; species Panulirus ornatus. Next base: position 6,351,499 of record NC_092284.1, read on the forward strand.
CACTGTTCCAGGAACCAATGGCAAGTTATCCACCCTTCAGAGCTCTTCTCCCTCCCTCCCTTCCTCCCCACTTACTCCCTAAATCAGCTCTCTCTCTCTCTCTCTCTCTCTCTCTCTCTCTCTCTCTCTCTCTCTCTCTCTCTCTCTCTCTCTCTCTCTCTCATCCATGCCTCTGCCTCAGCGAGACAAAAATCATGACTTAATATTTCAAGTGGCCAACCCTCACCCCATCTTCCCACTTTTCACGTCGCTAATTCCTTTTATTACGAGCCTCCACCACCTTCAACCCCTGCTTGTCACCTACACCTGGCGCCTCTCACAGGCGCCCCTCCAGGTGAAGTACAAGGTCCCCCTTCAATGTCCAGGTGAAGTACAAGGTTCCCTACAACGTCTAGGTGAAGTACAAGGTCCCCCCTCAATGTCCAGGTGAAGTACAAGGTTCCCCTTCAATGTCCAGGTGAAGTACAAGGTCCCCCTTCAATGTCCAGGTGAAGTACAAGGTCCCCCTTCAATGTCCAGGTGAAGTACAAGGTTCCCCTTCAATGTCCAGGTGAAGTACAAGGTCCCCCTTCAACGTCTAGGTGAAGTACAACGTCCCCCTTCAATGTCCAGGTGAAGTACAAGGTCCCCCTTCAATGTCCAGGTGAAATACAAGGTTCCCCTTCAATGTCCAGGTGAAGTACAAGGTTCCCCTTCAATGTCCAGGTGAAGTACAAGGTTCCCCTTCAATGTCCAGGTGAAGTACAAGGTTCCCCTTCAATGTCCAGGTGAAGTACAAGGTTCTGCAACGTCCAAGTGAAGTACAAGGTCCCCCTTCAATGTCCAGGTGAGGTACAAGGTTCCCCTTCAATGTCCAGGTGAAGTACAAGGTTCCCCTTCAATGTCCAGGTGAAGTACAAGGTCCCCCTTCAATGTCCAGGTGAAGTACAAGGTTCCCCTTCAATGTCCAGGTGAAGTACAAGGTTCCCCTTCAATGTCCAGGTGAAGTACAAGGTCCCCCTTCAATGTCCAGGTGAAGTACAAGGTTCTGCAACGTCCAAGTGAAGTACAAGGTCCCCCTTCAATGTCCAGGTGAAGTACAAGGTTCCCCTTCAATGTCCAGGTGAAGTACAAGGTCCCCCTTCAATGTCCAGGTGAAGTACAAGGTTCTGCAACGTCCAAGTGAAGTACAAGGTCCCCCTTCAATGTCCAGGTGAAGTACAAGGTTCCCCTTCAATGTCCAGGTGAAGTACAAGGTCCCCCTTCAATGTCCAGGTGAAGTACAAGGTTCTGCAACGTCCAAGTGAAGTACAAGGTCCCCCTTCAATGTCCAGGTGAAGTACAAGGTCCCCCTTCAATGTCCAGGTGAAGTACAAGGTTCCCCTTCAATGTCCAAGTGAAGTACAAGGTCCCCCTTCAATGTCCAGGTGAAGTACAAGGTTCCCCTTCAATGTCCAGGTGAAGTACAAGGTCCCCCTTCAATGTCCAGGTGAAGTACAAGGTTCTTCAACGTTCAGGTGAAGTACAAGGTTCCCCTTCAATGTCCAGGTGAAGTACAAGGTCCCCCTTCAATGTCCAGGTGAAGTACAAGGTTCTTCAACGTTCAGGTGAAGTACAAGGTTCCCCTTCAATGTCCAGGTGAAGTACAAGGTCCCCCTTCAATGTCCAGGTGAAGTACAAGGTTCCCCTTCAATGTCCAGGTGAAGTACAAGGTTCTTCAACGTTCAGGTGAAGTTACCACAACACAAAGTTCCACACAAGACGAAGTTTCATCTCAAGTTCCCAGAAAACAATTTCTCGCTTGTCTTCTGCTTAAGTTCCCAGCCCAAACTCTCCTGACACCAGCCCAAACTCTCCTGACACCAGCCCAGACTCTCCTGACACCAGCCCAGACTCTCCTGACACCAGCCCAGACTCTCCTGACACCATTCCAAACTCCTGACACCAGCCCAGACTCTCCTGACACCAGTACAGACTCTCCTGACACAATTCCAGACTCTGAAACACCAGTATGGAAACATCTGTATGGATACACCTGTTCTGAAACACCTGTATGGAAGTGAGGAGTAAGGAGGAGTGAGGCTGTGCGTGACGCACACTGTGGGGCAGGAGTAAGGCTGTGTGTGACACACACACTAGGGCAGGAGTGGGGCTGTGTGTGACACACACACTAGGGCAGGAGTGAGGCTGTGTGTGACACTGTGGGGCAGGAGTAAGGCTGTGTGTGACACACACACTAGGGCAGGAGTGAGGCTGTGTGTAACACATGGTATAACGACCTAGTGATCTATTAAGTAGATGTCTATTGATACAACCAACAAGTTGTGGTTGTAGATAGATAGGACTGGTGATGGTAGGTTGTGTGTGTGACAACGAGCACACACGTCACAAACACCGAGCAGAGTTGTTAGTGTGTGGCAGGGTTGTTAGTGTGTGACAGGGTTGTTAGTGTGTGGCAGGGTTGTTAGTGTGTGGCAGGGTTGTTAGTGTGTGTGGCAGGGTTGTTAGTGTGTGGCAGGGTTGTTAGTGTGTGGCAGGGTTGTTAGTGTGTGGCAGGGTTGTTAGTGTGTGGCAGGGTTGTTAGTGTGTGGCAGGGTTGTTAGTGTGTGGCAGGATTGTTAGAGTGTGGCAGGGTTGTTAGTGTGTGGCAGGGTTGTTAGTGTGTGGCAGGGTTGTTAGTGTGTGGCAGGGTTGTTAGTGTGTGGCAGGGTTGTTAGTGTGTGGCAGGGTTGTTAGTGTGTGGCAGGGTTGTTAGTGTGTGGCAGGGTTGTTAGTGTGTGGCAGGGTTGTTAGAGTGGGCAGGGTTGTTAGTGTGTGGCAGGGTTGTTAGTGTGTGGCAGGGTTGTTAGTGTGTGGCAGGGTTGTTAGTGTGTGGCAGGGTTGTTAGTGTGTGGCAGGGTTGTTAGTGTGTGGCAGGGTTGTTAGAGTGTGGCAGGGTTGTTAGTGTGTGGCAGGGTTGTTAGTGTGTGGCAGGGTTGTTAGTGTGTGACAGGGTTGTTAGTGTGTGGCAGGGTTGTTAGTGTGTGACAGGGTTGTTAGTGTGTGGCAGGGTTGTTAGTGTGTGGCAGGGTTGTTAGTGTGTGGCAGGGTTGTTAGTGTGTGGCAGGGTTGTTAGTGTGTGGCAGGGTTGTTAGTGTGTGGCAGGGTTGTTAGTGTGTGGCAGGGTTGTTAGTGTGTGGCAGGGTTGTTAGTGTGTGGCAGGGTTGTTAGTGTGTGGCAGGGTTGTTAGTGTGTGGCAGGGTTGTTAGTGTGTGGCAGGGTTGTTAGTGTGTGGCAGGGTTGTTAGTGTGTGGCAGGGTTGTTAGAGTGTGGCAGGGTTGTTAGTGTGTGGCAGGGTTGTTAGTGTGTGGCAGGGTTGTTAGTGTGTGGCAGGGTTGTTAGAGTGTGGCAGGGTTGTTAGTGTGTGGCAGGGTTGTTAGTGTGTGGCAGGGTTGTTAGTGTGTGGCAGGGTTGTTAGTGTGTGGCAGGGTTGTTAGTGTGTGGCAGGGTTGTTAGTGTGTGGCAGGGTTGTTAGTGTGTGGCAGGGTTGTTAGTGTGTGGCAGGGTTGTTAGTGTGTGGCAGGGTTGTTAGTGTGTGGCAGGGTTGTTAGTGTGTGGCAGGGTTGTTAGTGTGTGGCAGGGTTGTTAGTGTGTGGCAGGGTTGTTAGTGTGTGGCAGGGTTGTTAGTGTGTGGCAGGGTTGTTAGTGTGTGGCAGGGTTGTTAGTGTGTGGCAGGGTTGTTAGTGTGTGGCAGGGTTGTTAGTGTGTGGCAGGGTTGTTAGTGTGTGGCAGGGTTGTTAGTGTGTGGCAGGGTTGTTAGTGTGTGGCAGGGTTGTTAGTGTGTGGCAGGGTTGTTAGTGTGTGGCAGGGTTGTTAGTGTGTGGCAGGGTTGTTAGTGTGTGGCAGGGTTGTTAGTGTGTGGCAGGGTTGTTAGTGTGTGGCAGGGTTGTTAGTGTGTGGCAGGGTTGTTAGTGTGTGGCAGGGTTGTTAGTGTGTGGCAGGGTTGTTAGTGTGTGGCAGGGTTGTTAGTGTGTGGCAGGGTTGTTAGTGTGTGGCAGGGTTGTTAGTGTGTGGCAGGGTTGTTAGTGTGTGGCAGGGTTGTTAGTGTGTGGCAGGGTTGTTAGTGTGTGGGCAGGGTTTGTTAGTGTGTGGCAGGGTTGTTAGTGTGTAGGCAGGGGTTGTTAGTGTGTGCAGGGTTGTTAGTGTGTGAGCAGGGTTGTTAGTGTATTAATGTGGCAAGGGTTGTTAGTGTGTGGGCAGGGTTGTTAGTGGTGTGACAGGGTTGTTAGTGTGTGGCAGGGGTTGTTAGTGTGTGGCAGGGTTGTTAGAGTGTGGCAGGGTTGTTAGTGTGTGGCAGGGTTGTTAGTGTGTGGCAGGGTTGTTAGTGTGTGGCAGGTTGTTAGTGTGTGGCAGGGTTGTTAGAGTGTGGCAGGGTTGTTAGTGTTGTTAGTGTGTGGCAGGGTTGTTAGAGTGTGGCAGGTTGTTAGTGTGTGGCAGGGTTGTTAGTGTGTGGCAGGGTTGTTAGTGTGTGGCAGGGTTGTTAGTGTGTGGCAGGGTTGTTAGTGTGTGGCAGGGTTGTTAGAGTGTGGCAGGGTTGTTAGTGTGTGGCAGGGTTGTTAGTGTGTGGCAGGGTTGTTAGTGTGTGGCAGGGTTGTTAGTGTGTGACAGGGTTGTTAGTGTGTGGCAGGGTTGTTAGTGTGTGGCAGGGTTGTTAGTGTGTGGCAGGGTTGTTAGAGTGTGGCAGGGTTGTTAGTGAACGTGACATTTCGTGGTGCTGTCAAGGTCTGTTGTTGTTGTTGTTGTTGTTGTTGTTGTTGTTGTCATGTAGCAGCTGCTGACGACCATGACGTCATAATCATTTTGGATGACCTTGTCTCCATGATGTGAGGTCACCAAGTATGTTCAGTGAGTTATGAGTTGTGAGGAGTTACAGAAGGAGAGAGGAGAGTTGTGATGAGTTACAGAAGGAGAGACGAGAGTTGTGATGAGTTACAGAAGGAGAGACGAGAGTTGTGATGAGTTACAGAAGGAGAGACGAGAGTTGTGATGAGTTACAGAAGGAGAGAGGAGAGTTGTGATGAGTTACAGAAGGAGAGACGAGAGTTGTGATGAGTTACAGAAGGAGAGACGAGAGTTGTGATGAGTTACAGAAGGAGAGACGAGAGTTGTGATGAGTTACAGAAGGAGAGAGGAGAGTTGTGAGGAGTTACAGAAGGAGAGACGAGAGTTGTGATGAGTTACAGAAGGAGAGAGGAGAGTTGTGAGGAGTTACAGAAGGAGAGACGAGAGTTGTGAGGAGTTACAGAAGGAGAGAGGAGAGTTGTGAGGAGTTACAGAAGGAGAGACGAGAGTTGTGATGAGTTACAGAAGGAGAGACGAGAGTTGTGATGAGTTACAGAAGGAGAGACGAGAGTTGTGATGAGTTACAGAAGGAGAGACGAGAGTTGTGATGAGTTACAGAAGGAGAGACGAGAGTTGTGATGAGTTACAGAAGGAGAGACGAGAGTTGTGATGAGTTACAGAAGGAGAGAGGAGAGTTGTGATGAGTTACAGAAGGAGAGACGAGAGTTGTGATGAGTTACAGAAGGAGAGAGGAGAGTTGTGATGAGTTACAGAAGGAGAGACGAGAGTTGTGAGGAGTTACAGAAGGAGAGACGAGAGTTGTGATGAGTTACAGAAGGAGAGACGAGAGTTGTGATGAGTTACAGAAGGAGAGAGGAGAGTTGTGATGAGTTACAGAAGGAGAGACGAGAGTTGTGAGGAGTTACAGAAGGAGAGAGGAGAGTTGTGATGAGTTACAGAAGGAGAGAGGAGAGTTGTGATGAGTTACAGAAGGAGAGAGGAGAGTTGTGAGGAGTTACAGAAGGAGAGACGAGAGTTGTGATGAGTTACAGAAGGAGAGAGGAGAGTTGTGAGGAGTTACAGAAGGAGAGACGAGAGTTGTGATGAGTTACAGAAGGAGAGAGGAGAGTTGTGAGGAGTTACAGAAGGAGAGAGGAGAGTTGTGATGAGTTACAGAAGGAGAGAGGAGAGTTGTGAGGAGTTACAGAAGGAGAGAGGAGAGTTGTGATGAGTTACAGAAGGAGAGAGGAGAGTTGTGAGGAGTTACAGAAGGAGAGAGGAGAGTTGTGATGAGTTACAGAAGGAGAGACGAGAGTTGTGATGAGTTACAGAAGGAGAGACGAGAGTTGTGATGAGTTACAGAAGGAGAGAGGAGAGTTGTGATGAGTTACAGAAGGAGAGACGAGAGTTGTGAGGAGTTACAGAAGGAGAGAGGAGAGTTGTGAGGAGTTACAGAAGGAGAGACGAGAGTTGTGATGAGTTACAGAAGGAGAGACGAGAGTTGTGATGAGTTACAGAAGGAGAGAGGAGAGTTGTGATGAGTTACAGAAGGAGAGACGAGAGTTGTGAGGAGTTACAGAAGGAGAGAGGAGAGTTGTGAGGAGTTACAGAAGGAGAGACGAGAGTTGTGATGAGTTACAGAAGGAGAGACGAGAGTTGTGATGAGTTACAGAAGGAGAGACGAGAGTTGTGATGAGTTACAGAAGGAGAGAGGAGAGTTGTGATGAGTTACAGAAGGAGAGAGGAGAGTTGTGAGGAGTTACAGAAGGAGAGAGGAGAGTTGTGAGGAGTTACAGAAGGAGAGAGGAGAGTTGTGAGGAGTTACAGAAGGAGAGAGGAGAGTTGTGAGGAGTTACAGAAGGAGAGAGGAGAGTTGTGATGAGTTACAGAAGGAGAGAGGAGAGTTGTGAGGAGTTACAGAAGGAGAGACGAGAGTTGTGAGGAGTTTTCAATACAGAGATGGGTAGAAAATGGGTCTTGGAGACATTAAACTTAATTAGATTTTGTCTAGCCCACTGTGATATCCTGTCCAAGTCTGAGTTTACTGACGAAGTTGTGTCAAGACGAGATGCAGATCCAGTGAGAGAAGAAGGAAGCAGAAATGAAGGAAGTGGATGAATGCAGTGTTGAGTCTTCAGTGTATGAATGCATTTGGTTATATGTGGAAGGAAGGAGAGAAAAAGTGGAGGGGACAAGAGAGAACCATGAGGGACACCAACGTACATAGAGAAAAGGTGGAAGCTGATCCATCAAGAACCACAGAGATAGATCGGCCAGAGAGGAAGCTAGATATGAGGGAGCAAAGTGAGGGAGGGAAGCCAAAAGAGGGAAGGTTAGAGACGAGACCCTGGTGCCACACCTTGTCCAAAACCTAAGATATGTCCAGGACAACTACACATGACTCCCCCAAATCTTCCAGGGATGATGACCAGACATTAGTAATATAGGAAAAGGTGGAGGCTGATCCATCAACAGTCACAGAGATAGATCGGCTAGAGAGGAAGGTAGATATGAGGGAGCAAAGTGAGTGTTATGGACTGAGGTTCACCAGCGTGTATGTCTTCCATATCAACAAAACGATACATGTGAAATTATATTTACCAAACACAACAAGTTATGACTTAGAAGTTATAGTAGCTGCAAGATATAGCTGTCTTGTTCCTTTCCTAGTCCCTGTCCACATCTCAAGTAACGACCGACCGACCATTTTCTATCTCGTTGCCATACATACACACACACACCTCCCTCCCTCCCTCTACCTTCATCTGATACATAGAATTAACATCTTTTGTTTTGCTTTCCAAATGTGGAATGTTTACGTCCAGCATTTAACTGTTGTAAATACATGTTATACATTCGTAAATTAACTTTGTAGTTACCTGAACAATACCTAATGCTCCTTGTACATGGACACCCATTCCCGTTTTCTATCACCTCCCCATGAACTAATTATACACTAATTGATCTTTATGTTTCTCACGTTAATCAATGACTCATTATCTTAACAACCATCAAGATGAGGTGTTGTGATACCTTGGGTTGTAACAACATCTTCCAAACTGGTTGTGTTGGGGGGGGGGGGGGTACTGCCCCCACACGTGTGGCACGTGACCGGGTCACAGACAGTCGTCAACCACCTGCGGTTTTCAGACAAGTGTTTCTACGCAGGTGTTTCAGAACAAGTGTTCCCTTACAGGTGCTTCAGGTGTCTTCCTACACCTGTTTCAGAACAGGTGTTTCAGAACAGGTGTTTCCCTACATCTATTTCAGAACAGGTGTTTCCCTACATCTATTTCAGAACAGGTGTTTCCATACATCTGTTTCAGAACAGGTGTTTCCCTACATATTTCAGAACAGGTGTTTCCATACATCTGTTTCAGAACAGGTGTTTCCATACAGGTGTTTCAGAACAGGTGTTTCCATACATCTGTTTCAGAACAGGTGTTTCCATACAGGTGTTTCAGAACGGGTGTTTCCATACATCTGTTTCAGAACAGGTGTTTCAGAACAGGTGTTTGAGAACAGGTGTTTCAGAACAGGTGTCTTCCTACGCCATACACGTGGGACAAGACTGGTTATAATTGCCCCTCGCGCCACAACTGTTGTTATGATGATGACAGGTGTTATTAAAGACGGGGTTGTGAGTTATGATAATGACAGATGTTATTAAAGACGGGGTTGTGAGTTATGGTCATGACAGATGTTATTAAAGACGGGGTTGTGAGTTATGATAATGACATGTTATTAAAGACGGGGTTGTGAGTTATGATAATGACAGATGTTATTAAAGACTGGGTTGTGAGTTATGATAATGACAGATGTTATTAAAGACGGGGTTGTGAGTTATGATAATGACAGATGTTATTAAAGACTGGGTTGTGAGTTATGATAATGACAGATGTTATTAAAGACTGGGTTGTGAGTTATGATAATGACAGATGTTATTAAAGACGGGATTGTGAGTTATGATAATGACAGATGTTATTAAAGACTGGGTTGTGAGTTATGATGATGACAGATGTTATTAAAGACGGGGTTGTGAGTTATGATAATGACAGATGTTATTAAAGACTGGGTTGTGAGTTATGATCATGACAGATGTTATTAAAGACGGGGTTGTGAGTTATGGTCATGACAGATGTTATTAAAGACTGGGTTGTGAGTTATGGTCATGACAGATGTTATTAAAGACTGGGTTGTGAGTTATGGTCATGACAGATGTTATTAAAGACTGGGTTGTGAGTTATGATAATGACAGATGTTATTAAAGACTGGGTTGTGAGTTATGATAATGACAGATGTTATTAAAGACGGGGTTGTGAGTTATGATAATGACAGATGTTATTAAAGACGGGGTTGTGAGTTATGATAATGACATGTTATTAAAGACGGGGTTGTGAGTTATGGTCATGACAGATGTTATTAAAGACATGTTATTAAAGACGGGGTTGTGAGTTATGATAATGACAGATGTTATTAAAGACTGGGTTGTGAGTTATGATAATGACAGATGTTATTAAAGACTGGGTTGTGAGTTATGATAATGACAGATGTTATTAAAGACTGGGTTGTGAGTTATGATAATGACAGATGTTATTAAAGACTGGGTTGTGAGTTATGGGGAAAGTTATGTATAGTGTTAGAGCCACATGTACTACATAATGAATGGTCTGGGAGCTGGAATTATGTAGGAAGTTGTTATAATGTTGTACACACACACACACACACACACACACACACACACACACACACATACACACACACATACACACACACACACATACACACACACACACACACACTCACACATACACACACACATACACACACACACACATACATACACACACACATACACACACACACACACACATACACACACATAGGAGTGGGGTTCGGGGCTGACCCTGTGTACCACCCCGGTATCAGCACGGGGTCGGGGCTGACCCTGTGTACCACCCCGGTATCAGCACGGGTTCGGGGCTGACCCTGTATACGACCCCGGTATCAACACGGGGTCGGGGCTGACCCTGTGTACCACCCCGGCATCAACACGGGGTCGGGGCTGACCCTGTGTACCACCCCGGTATCAGCACGGGGTCGGGGCTGACCCTGTGTACCACCCCGGTATCAGCATGGGGTCGGGGCTGACCCTGTGTACCACCCCGGCATCAGCACGGGGTCGGGGCTGACCCTGTATACGACCCCGGTATCAGCACGGGGTCGGGGCTGACCCTGTGTACCACCCCGGCATCAGCACGGGGTCGGGGCTGACCCTGTGTACCACCCCGGTATCAACACGGGGTCGGGGCTGACCCTGTGTACCACCCCGGTATCAACACGGGGTTCGGGGCTGACCCTGTGTACCACCCCGGCATCAGCACGGGGTCGGGGCTGACCCTGTGTACCACCCCGGCATCAGCACGGGGTCGGGGCTGACCCTGTGTACCACCCCGGTATCAACACGGGGTCGGGGCTGACCCTGTGTACCACCCCGGCATCAGCACGGGGACGGGGCTGACCCTGTGTACCACCCCGGTATCAACACGGGGTCGGGGCTGACCCTGTGTACCACCCCGGTATCAACACGGGGTTCGGGGCTGACCCTGTGTACCACCCCGGCATCAACACGGGGTCGGGGCTGACCCTGTGTACCACCCCGGTATCAGCATGGGGTCAGGGCTGACCCTGTATACGACCCCGGCATCAGCACGGGGTCGGGGCTGACCCTGTGTACCACCCCGGCATCAGCACGGGGTCGGGGCTGACCCTGTATACGACCCCGGCATCAGCACGGGGTCGGGGCTGACCCTGTGTACCACCCCGGCATCAGCACGGGGTCGGGGCTGACCCTGTATACGACCCCGGCATCAGCACGGGGTCGGGGCTGACCCTGTGTACCACCCCGGCATCAGCACGGGGTCGGGGCTGACCCTGTGTACCACCCCGGTATCAGCACGGGGTCGGGGCTGACCCTGTGCACCACCCCGGTATCAACACGGGGTCGGGGCTGACCCTGTGTACCACCCCGGTATCAACACGGAGTCGGGGCTGACCCTGTGTACCATCCCGGTATCAGCACGGGGTCGGGGCTGACCCTGTGTACCACCCCGGTATCAGCACGGGGTCGGGGCTGACCCTGTGTATCACCCCGGCATCAACACGGGGTCGGGGCTGACCCTGTATACGACCCCGGCATCAGCACGGGGTCGGGGCTGACCCTGTATACGACCCCGGCATCAGCACGGGGTCGGGGCTGACCCTGTATACGACCCCGGCATCAGCACGGGGTCGGGGCTGACCCTGTGTACCACCCCGGTATCAGCACGGGGTCGGGGCTGACCCTGTGTACCACCCCGGTATCAGCACGGGGTCGGGGCTGACCCTGTATACGACCCCGGCATCAACACGGGGTCGGGGCTGACCCTGTGTACCACCCCGGCATCAACACGGGGTCGGGGCTGACCCTGTATACGATGTATACGACCCCGGCATCAACACGGGGTCGGGGTCGTGCTATATGGGCGACCCCGTGTGAGGGGAGAGTCAGTCGCTGCCATGGGAGCTGGGGAGAGTAGAGTTATGGTGAGGGGAGAGGGGAGGTAAGAGCCAAGATATGGGAGTGAGGGAGGGGAGTGAGTGAGGGGAGGGAAGAGAGAGGAGAAAGGGGCAACCAAGGCAATAAACCATGATATACAAGACGACCAGATTACCCACGTGACCTTTCTGGCGGCGACCAGACCAGACCAGACCAGACCAGACCAGACCAGACCAGACCACACCAGACCAGACCACACCAGACCACACCAGACCAGACCAGACCAGACCAGACCACACCACACCAGACCAGACCACACCAGACCAGACCACACCAGACCAGACCACACCAGACCAGACCAGACCAGACCACACCAGACCAGACCACACCAGACCAGACCACACCAGACCAGACCACACCAGACCAGACCAGACCAGACCACACCAGACCAGACCACACCAGACCAGACCACACCAGACCAGACCAGACCAGACTACTGGTGTTAATACTGACCAGACCAGACCAGACCAGACCAGACCAGACCAGACCACTGGTGTTAATACTGACCAGACCAGACCAGACCAGACCAGACCACTGGTGTTAATACTGACCAGACCAGACCAGACCAGACCACACCAGACCAGACCACTGGTGTTAATACTGACCAGACCAGACCAGACCAGACCACTGGTGTTAATACTGACCAAACCAGACCAGACCAGACCAGACCAGACTACTGGTGTTAATACTGACCAGACCAGACCAGACCAGACCAGACCAGACCACTGGTGTTAATACTGATCGACCAGACCAGACCAGACCAGACCAGACCAGACCACTGGTGTTAATACTGATCGACCAGACCAGACCAGACCACTGGTGTTAATACTGACCAGACCAGACCAGACCAGACCAGACCAGACTACTGGTGTTAATACTGACCAGACCAGACCAGACCACTGGTGTTAATACTGATAGACCAGACCAGACCAGACCAGACCAGACCACTGGTGTTAATACTGACCAGACCAGACCAGACCAGACCAGACCAGACCAGACCAGACTACTGGTGTTAATACTGACCAGACCAGACCAGACTACTGGTGTTAATACTGACCAGACCAGACCAGACCAGACCAGACCAGACCAGACTACTGGTGTTAATACTGACCAGACCAGACCAGACCAGACCAGACTACTGGTGTTAATACTGACCAGACCAGACCAGACCAGACCAGACCACTGGTGTTAATACTGATAGACCAGACCAGACCAGACCACTGGTATTAATACTGACCAGACCAGACCAGACCAGACCAGACCAGACCAGACCACTGGTGTTAATACTGACCAGACCAGACCAGACCAGACCAGACCAGACCAGACCAGACCAGACCAGACCACTGGTGTTAATACTGACCAGACCAGACCAGACCAGACCAGACCAGACCAGACCAGACTACTGGTGTTAATACTGACCAGACCAGACCAGACCAGACCAGACCAGACCAGACCAGACCAGACCAGACCACTGGTGTTAATACTGACCGACCAGACCAGACCAGACCACTGGTGTTAATACTGACCGACCAGACCAGACCAGACCAGACCAGACCAGACCACTGGTGTTAATACTGACCAGACCAGACCAGACCAGACCAGACCAGACCACTGGTGTTAATACTGACCAGACCAGACCAGACCAGACCAGACCAGACCAGACCAGACCAGACCAGACCACTGGTGTTAATACTGACCAGACCAGACCAGACCAGACCAGACCAGACCACTGGTGTTAATACTGACCAGACCAGACCAGACCAGACCAGACCAGACCAGACCAGACTACTGGTGTTAATACTGACCAGACCAGACCAGACCAGACCAGACCACTGGTGTTAATACTGATCGACCAGACCAGACCAGACCAGACCAGACCAGACCACTGGTGTTAATACTGATCGACCAGACCAGACCAGACCACTGGTGTTAATACTGACCAGACCAGACCAGACCAGACCAGACCAGACTACTGGTGTTAATACTGACCAGACCAGACCAGACCACTGGTGTTAATACTGATAGACCAGACCAGACCAGACCAGACCAGACCACTGGTGTTAATACTGACCAGACCAGACCAGACCAGACCAGACCAGACCAGACCAGACTACTGGTGTTAATACTGACCAGACCAGACCAGACCACTGGTGTTAATACTGATCGACCAGACCAGACCAGACCAGACCAGACCACTGGTGTTAATACTGACCAGACCAGACCAGACCACTGGTGTTAATACTGACCAGACCAGACCAGACCAGACCACTGGTGTTAATACTGACCAGACCAGACCAGACCAGACCAGACCACTGGTGTTAATACTGACCAGACCAGACCAGACCAGACCACTGGTGTTAATACTGACCAGACCAGACCAGACCAGACCAGACCAGACCACTGGTGTTAATACTGACCAGACCAGACCAGACCAGACCACTGGTGTTAATACTGACCAGACCAGACCAGACCAGACCAGACCAGACCACTGGTGTTAATACTGACCAGACCAGACCACACCAGACCAGACCAGACCAGACCACTGGTGTTAATACTGACCAGACCAGACCAGACCACTGGTGTTAATACTGACCAGACCAGACCAGACCACTGGTATTAATACTGATGATGTACACTGGGCTAACAAGGTGTTGTATATCACCAGAGACTGTGTTACACTGAGATAACAACATGTTGCAACTTACCCCTCCCCTCCCCACCTGATCACAACACAGAGGATGAGGAGGACGAATGGTTATGAGTGACTCATGACCCATGTGAGTGACCCAGGACACGTGTGAGTGACCCAGAGCACGTTTGAGTGACCCAGGGCACGTGTGAGTGACCCAGGACACGTTTGAGTGACCCATGACCCGTGTGAGTGACCCAGAGCACGTTTGAGTGACCCAGGGCACGTGCGAGTGACCCAGGACATGTGTGAGTGACCCAGGACACGTTTGAGTGACCCAGGACACGTGTGAGTGACCCAGGGCACGTGTGAGTGACCCAGGACACGTTTGAGTGACCCATGATCCGTATGAGTGACCCAGGACACGTGTGAGTGACCCAGGGCACGTGTGAGTGACCCAGAGCACGTGTGAGTGACCCAGGGCACGTGTGAGTGACCCAGGGCACGTGTGAGTGACCCAGGGCACGTGTGAGTGACCCAGGGCACGTGTTAGTGACCCAGTACAACTGTGAGTAACCCAGGACACGTGTGAGTGACCTAGGACACGTGTGAGTGACTCAGAACTCATTATCTGGCTGCGGTACACAGGCAGAACCCAACACCTGTGTACCATCAGACAGGTGTGGTACACAGGCAGGACCCAACACCTGTGTACCATCAGACAGGTGTGGTACACAGGCAGGACCCCACACCTGTGTACCAGCAGACAGGTGTGGTACACAGGCAGGACCCAACACCTGTGTACCAGCAGACAGGTGTGGTACACAGGCAGGACCCCACACCTGTGTACCAGCAGACAGGTGTGGTACACAGGCAGGACCCCACACCTGTGTACCATCAGACAGGTGTGGTACACAGGCAGGACCCAACACCTGTGTACCAGCAGACAGGTGTGGTACACAGGCAGGACCCCACACCTGTGTACCATCAGTTAGGTGTGGTACACAGGTAGGACCCAACACCTGTGTACCATCAGACAGGTGTGGTACACAGGCAGGACCCCACACCTGTGTACCATCAGACAGGTGTGGTACACAGGCAGGACCCAACACCTGTGTACCAGCAGAAAGGTGTGGTACACAAGTAGGACCCAACACCTGTGTACCAGCAGACAGGTGTGGTACACAGGCAGGACCCCACACCTGTGTACCATCAGACAGGTGTGGTACACAGGCAGGACCCCACACCTGTGTACCATCAATTAGGTGTGGTACACAGGTAGGACCCAACACCTGTGTACCATCAGACAGGTGAGGTACACAGGCAGGACCCCACACCTGTGTACCAGCAGACAGGTGTGGTACACAGGCAGGACCCAACACCTGTGTACCATCAGACAGGTGTGGTACACAGGCAGGACCCCACACCTGTGTACCATCAGACAGGTGTGGTACACAGGCAGGACCCAACACCTGTGTACCATCAGACAGGTGTGGTACACAGGTAGGACCCAACACCTGTGTACCAGCAGAAAGGTGTGGTACACAGGTAGGACCCAACACCTGTGTACCAGCAGACAGGTGTGGTATACAGGCAGGACCCAACACCTGTGTACCATCAGACAGGTGTGGTACACAGGCAGGGCCCCACACCTGTGTACCATCAGACAGGTGTGGTACACAGGCAGGACCCAACACCTGTGTACCATCAGACAGGTGTGGTACACAGGCAGGACCCAACACCTGTGTACCATCAGACAGGTGTGGTACACAGGCAGGACCCAACACCTGTGTACCAGCAGACAGGTGTGGTACACAGGCAGGACCCAACACCTGTGTACCATCAGACAGGTGTGGTACACAGGCAGGACCCCACACCTGTGTACCATCAGACAGGTGTGGTACACAGGCAGGACCCCACACCTGTGTACCATCAGACAGGTGTGGTACACAGGCAGGATCCAACACCTGTGTACCATACATCACGTTACACTTCGTATGTTTCCTAATGATTCGTCAACTACAACTGGTCCCTGAGCCAACACTCCAACACAACCCCCAACACTCCAACACAACCCCCAACACTCCAACACAACCCCCAACACTCCAACACAACCCCAACACTCCAACACAACCCCCAACACTCCAACACAACCCCAACACTCCAACACAACCCCCAACACTCCAACACAACCCCCAACACTCCAACACAACCCCCAACACTCCAACACAACCCCCAACACTCCAACACAACCCCCAACACTCCAACACAACCCCCAACACTCCAACACAACCCCCAACACTCCAACACAACCCCCAACACTCCAACACAACCCCCAACACTCCAACACAACCCCAACACTCCTCCCTCCCTCTTTTCTCACTCCTCCATCCCCCTTCTCCCCTCCACCACTATTCGTTACTTCTGACCTCCACTTCAATCGCCGTTTCCCACTTCTCTTCCTCCCCTCCCACCCGGGTCTACACCTCGCCATCTCTGCCCATCTTGACAAACGCGTTGGGCCAGCCCTGTGTCTTTTGTCATCACGCATCATATTTTTCTTTTTTACCTCTATACCTTTTTCTTTCCTTTCCACTCTTCCACTCCAGCTTTGAGGACTGGACAAGGAACAGATGAAAATGCACCTCCATTCTTTGTTACCAGTTCTCCCTTTGTTCGCAGTGGGGGTTCCTCCACTGTGCAGGAAGCCATCCATGGCAGACTGACCACTGGGAGGTGGTCAGGGAACATCTAACATATGTTTACACACTTACGAGTCACACTTATCTGAAAACAGTTTGAAAAACACGTACCGTCTAGCTGGTCCAGGTGGCTTTACCTTTCTATCATCCCTTCCTAAGTAGCTTTTAACATTACCGTACGTTGATAATTGTGTTTATATTTTTATTGTCTTGTTTATCATCGTCCAGAAATATGACAACACCAGCTACGTTTTGTGTCCACCCATCTATCCGGTCTGAGTGTCCAGGGTATAGGCTATTATGAATATATAATATACCGTATATAGTTGTCTATACGTTTAACTCGTGTATAGGTCGACCCTTGATCTGTGGCCAAGAAATATTAATATGTCTTGTGTATAGGTCGACCCTTGATCAGTGGCCAAGAAATATCAACATGTCTCGTGTATAGGTCGACCCTTGATTTGTGGCCAAGAAATATTGACATATCTCGTGTATAGGTCGACCCAAATTTTTGTGGGTAATGGAATAACAAATTAGGGTAATAGAGCACCATATTTTATGGCATGTAAAACTCAATTCAGAAAATCCTCGCTGAAAATGAAATTACGTCATGTAAACTGAAGTTCACTGAGCCTGAAACACTGAGCGCCAAAGGCAAGTTGTTTACCATTTATCATTACGACACTTTACACTGTAACGCGGGCAGCGCCAGCAAAAATATTGTATAAGTATTTATTCAGGTCAATTAGGATAGAAAATGACTGTAATACAACAGTTGTTTTTAACTGAAAATCATTGGAAAAGCGATTACGTTAACATCTTCTAAACAACGAAAGAAAACGAGAGTCCATTGTATTTTGTTATGACTTTATCCCGCTTTCAACTCTAATACGTACGTCATTTCAGCAGAAAATATATTACTTTTCCGTGACTGTATTACATCAGGCACAATATGAATACAATAACATTGTAATATAAGAACATTATAACCAAAAAATAACTTAAATAACGTGGAACATTTCTTGAACATTGGAATGTTATGTGTTAAGTGAGTCAGACATCACAACAACACACGGACGTGTGTGGTTGTATCTACAACACATTACTGGTCTTAACCTACAACCATGAACCACACTGACGCTGGGCTGAGCTGAGCTAGGATGATATGAGCTGGGATGATATGAGCTGAGCTGGGTTGAGCTGGGATGATATGAGCTGAGCTGGGATGATATAGGCTGAGCTGAGCTGGGTTGAGCTGGGATGATATGAGCTGAGCTAGGATGATATAGGCTGAGCTGAGCTGGGCTGGGTTGAGCTGGGATGATATGAGCTGGGATGATATGAGCTGAGCTGGGTTGAGCTGGGATGATATGAGCTGAGCTGGGATGATATAGGCTGAGCTGAGCTGGGTTGAGCTGGGATGATATAGGCTGAGCTGAGCTGGGTTGAGCTGGGATGATATGAGCTGAGCTAGGATGATATAGGCTGAGCTGAGCTGGGCTGGGTTGAGCTGGGATGATATTGACTGGGCTGAGCTGGGATGATATGAGCTGAGCTGGGATGATATAGGCTGAGCTGAGCTGAGCTGGGTTGAGCTGAGGTGAGGCAGGCTGGTAATGAGGTGAGTAATGGTAGTGAAGACAAGACCTCACATGGTAGATAATCTTCACCACAACACAGCAGTAGTCCTACGCCCGGCAGCAACAGCAGCAGCAGTCCTACGCCCGGCAGCAGCAGCAGCAGTCCTACGCCCGGCAGCAGCAGCAGTCCTACGCCCGGCAGCACCAGCAGCAGTAGTCCTACGCCCGGCAGCACCAGCACCAGCAGCAGTCCTACGCCCGGCAGCAGCAGCAGCAGTAGTCCTACGCCCGGCAGCAGCAGCAGCAGTCCTACGCCCGGCAGCAGCAGCAGCAGTCCTACGCCCGGCAGCAGCAGAAGCAGCAGTCCTACGCCCGGCAGCAGCAGCAGCAGCAGCAGTCCTACGCCTGGCAGCAGCAGCAGTCCTACGCCCGGCAGCAACAGCAGTCCTACGCCCGGCAGCAGCAGCAGCAGCAGTCCTACGCCCGGCAGCAGCAGCAGCAGTCCTACGCCTGGCAGCAGCAGCAGTCCTACGCCCGGCAGCAGCAGCAGTCATACGCCCGGCAGCACCAGCAGCAGCAGCAGTCCTACGCCCGGCAGCAGCAGCAGTCCTACGCCCGGCAGCACCAGCAGCAGTTATCGTACTCCCGTGAAATTCACGTAATCATTATTTGTCGACATTTGTGCCGTCGAGTCTTATTATGCCGGACATCAAACACTGCTCGTAATAATAAGCTTTATAGAAAATGCGATGCCGGGCCCTCACTGGTAATATATGCAGCGGTACAAACGTTCCACTACAATATATGCAGCGTTACAAAGGTTTGTACTACCCATTATTATACACGAAAATGGAAAAAAAAGAAAAGGGAATGAATGAGTCTATTTGGCTACACGGGATACAAACTACTGTCACAAACCCCAGTCCACTCGTTCGGTTCCCACTAGGTTACGTGTCAATGAATAGAGGGAGTCGAAGCCACGACCCTGTGTTGTTGAAGTACCAAAAGACTTAACTAACCACAACAGATGACTCACATAATGAGTCTATACTACTCGTCCAGGACCTGTATGAGTCTTGTACGTGTCCTGCATTGTGACCCATGTATGATGCAATACATGTCCTAAACCTGTTGCTTATAGCCATACTTTAACAACCAATTAAGAGACACTAATACATATGAATATGTTGTATGTAGACATGACAATCATCCACTTGTACAGTTTGGTCATGATAATGTAAACAAATTATTGATTAATTAACTATCCTACACCAAATATCTGACACTACATACAATTACATGATTAAGAATCACATATTTGAGAAACAGAACGACATGATGTGATATTCCAATTAAACTACCTTCACTTACTGGTGACTACAGTGGAAAACTTGTTACGTTGGAGTTAGATCACATTCAACTCAATTCTGTAATTAAGGATACATAGTTAGAACCATCTCAGATGTGAGAGTCCATACAAAGACGAATTAATCCCATGTATAAACGGACCAAGTTTCAACATCTAAACAAGACGTCCAAGTTTCAACATCTAAACAAGACGTCCAAGTTTCAACATCTAAACAAGACGTCCAAGTTTCAACATCTAAACAAGACGTCCAAGTTTCAACATCTAAACAAGACGTCCAAGTTTCAACATCTAAACAAGACGTCCAAGTTCCAACATCTAAACAAGACGTCAAAGTTTCAACATCTAAACAAGACGTCCAAGTTTCAACATGTAAACAAGACGTCCAAGTTTCAACATCTAAACAAGACGTCCAAGTTTCAACATCTAAACAAGACGTCCAAGTTTCAACATGTAAACAAGACGTCCAAGTTTCAACATGTAAACAAGACGTCCAAGTTTCAACATGTAAACAAGACGTCCAAGTTTCAACATGTAAACAAGACGTCCAAGTTTCAACATCTAAACAAGACGTCCAACTTTCAACATCTAAACAAGACGTCCAAGTTTCAACATCTAAACAAGACGTCCAAGTTTCAACATCTAAACAAGACGTCCAAGTTTCAACATCTAAACAAGACGTCCAAGTTCCAACATCTGAACAGAACTTCCCAGTTTCTTAGAGGCAGACTTGGCTAATCCCTTAATGTGGGGTTGTCCAAGATCGAGTGGAAGTTACAGTAATACCAAGTATCTTCAGTGGATCAAGTGGTGGAATTACAGAACCATCAAAGAAGATAGAAAAGTTGTGAGGAGTTTTCGATAGAAAGATGGGTAGAAACTGGGTCTTGGAGGCATTAAACTTAATTAGATTTTGTCTAGCCCACTGTGATATCCTGTCCAAGTCTGAGTTTACTGACGAAGTTGTGTCAAGACGAGATGCAGATCGTGTGAGAGAAGAAGGAAGCAGAAATGAAGGAAGTGGATGAATGCAGTGTTGAGTCTTCAGTGTATGAATGCATTTGGTTATTTGTGAAAGACTGGAAATCGTGGATGAAAAGGAGAAAAAGTGTTGGGGACAGAATAGAACTTTGAGGTTATTACTGAAGATTGTTACAACATTGGTCGACTACATAGAAGAGGAACTTGACTGTAAACTATCAACAAAATAGATTAATAACAATTGATCATACAGATAAACATTTATGTTTGGCTTCTCTATAAACTCTCAAGGTTGTACACTTGTAAAATCACAACCTTATGAGGGTCAAGAATTATAATGGCATTAGATTGTGTAATGTACTCATTCTTTTATAGTTATTGTCTATCAGCGAAGTTCACGAGATAATTCCCTGACCTTTCTGTTCTAACTTCCAAACCCTTTATGATCATCTACGTACACACAGCACAAAAACTACCTTGACACTCTCAGAGTTAAACAATATGACATAAGGACGAAGGAAATCTGGAAACATACCGACCTCTTAAGGTTAATAAGTGATCATTCTGAAAACTATCGTTCACTGGTGTGAAGATAGTTTTTGTGTTGTGTGTACATTGACGTTCACTGGTGTGAAGATACTTTTTGTGTTGTGTGTACATTGACGTTCACTGGTGTGAAGATATTTCTTGTGTTGTGTGTACATTGACGTTCACTGGTGTGAAGATATTTCTTGTGTTGTGTGTACATTGACGTTCACTGGTGTGAAGATACTTTTTGTGTTGTGTGTACATTGACGTTCACTGGTGTGAAGATACTTTTTGTGTTGTGTGTATATAGAAAGATGCCACATAACCAGCCACAACTTCCATCCCTGTCAACACAACCGGTTGCCACATAACCAGCCACAACTTCCATCCCTGTCAACACAACCGGTTGCCACATAACCAGCCACAACCTCCATCCCTGTCACTACAACCGGTTGCCACATAACCAGCCACAACCTCCACCCCGTCACCACAACTGGTTACCACAACCAACATCCCTGACACCACAACCGGTTGCCACATAACCAGCCACAACCTCCATCCCTGTCACCACAACCGGTTGCCACATAACCAGCCACAACCTCCATCCCTGTCACCACAACCGGTTGCCACAACCAACATCCCTGACACCACAACCGGTTGCCACATAACCAGCCACAACCTCCATCCCTGTCACCACAACCGGTTGCCACATAACCAGCCACAACCTCCATCCCTGTCACCACAACCGGTTGCCACATAACCAGCCACAACCTCCATCCCTGACACCACAACCGGTTGCCACATAACCAGCCACAACCTCCATCCCTGTCACCACAACCGGTTGCCACATGACCAGCCACAACCTCCATCCCTGTCACCACAACTGGTTGCCACATAACCAGCCACAACCTCCATCCCTGTCACTACAACCGGTTGCCACATAACCAGCTACAACCTCCATCCCTGTCACTACAACCGGTTGCCACATAACCAGCTACAACCTCCATCCCTGTCACTACAACCGGTTGCCACATAACCAGCTACAACCTCCATCCCTGACACCACAACCGGTTGCCACATAACCAGCCACAACCTCCACCCCTGTCACTACAACCGGTTGCCACATAACCAGCTACAACCTCCATCCCTGTCACTACAACCGGTTGCCACAACCAACATCCCTGACACCACAAAATCTCAAAAAATCACAGACTAAGTTTTAAGAGGAAAGTCTTATGTCTTAAGTCTTAAGTCTTAAGTCTTAAGTAATAAGTCTTAAGTCATAAGTCTTCAATTTAGAAATCTTCTTACAAGATTCTTAGCTTCCACCGCGGCTCCACCGTGGCTCCACCGCGGCTCCACCGTGGCTCCACCGTGGCTTCCACCGTGGCTCCACGCTTATTTCCCACCTATTAAAACCCACCCACTCCACCTTGTGAATCGCACTTCTGAGAGAGAGAGAGAGAGAGAGAGAGAGAGAGAGAGAGAGAGAGAGAGAGAGAGAGAGAGAGAGAGAGAGAGGTGGAGGGGTTCGCCAAGTCCGTCCATGAGAATCTTGGGTCGAATCCCGGACTCGTCCCTCGTGGAGCGATGGCTTTAAACCGACCCATCGAATCACAGACACTTGACAGAAAACGGCTCGTGACTCTCCACTGGTGGAGGAGGGACTGGTGGGTGGCAACGCCAGGAAAGGTATCTTACATCGCTACAGTGTTTGTAAGAACCAATTTCTCGTCGCGTTTGACGGTGTAGTCAAGATGTTCATGTGATGGAGAACAGTGGGTGATTGGAGCTCCCTCTTCACTGGAAGTGGTTGTGGTGAAGGGAATTATAAGTTATTGACGTCAAACAATCAATTTGTACAAGTTATTGATGTCAAACAATCAATTTGTATAAGTTATTGACGTCAAACAATCAATTTGTATAAGTTATTGATGTCAAACAATCAATTTGTATAAGTTATTGACGTCAAACAATCAATTTGTATAAGTTATTGACGTCAAACAATCAATTTGTATAAGTTATTGACGTCAAACAATCAATTTGTATAAGTTATTGACGTCAAACAATCAATTTGTATAAGTTATTGACGTCAAACAATCAATTTGTATAAGTTATTGACGTCAAACAATCAATTTGTATAAGTTATTGACGTCAAACAATCAATTTGTATAAGTTATTGACGTCAAACAATCAATTTGTATAAGTTATTGACGTCAAACAATCAATTTGTATAAGTTATTGACGTCAAACAATCAATTTGTATAAGTTATTGACGTCAAACAATCAATTTGTATAAGTTATTGACGTCAAACAATCAATTTGTATAAGTTAGTTACGTCAAACAATCAATTTGTATAAGTTATTGACGTCAAACAATCAATTTGTATAAGTTATTGACGTCAAACAATCTATTTGTATAAGTTATTGACGTCAAACAATCAATTTGTATAAGTCATTGACGTCAAACAATCAATTTGTATAAGTTATTGACGTCAAACAATCAATTTGTATAAGTTATTGACGTCAAACAATCAATTTGTATAAGTTATTGACGTGAGACACATTTCTGGGGGGGTAAAACGCCCAAACCAGAAGGGACTCCATCTCCCACTATCTCTGGGGGGGGGGAGGTGAAGCCAATGTCTGGGGGGCCGGTCAACATACCCCCAGAGAGACATCCAACCCGAGTGCTTCCCCAACTCCTGAAGTTCCTTTGGTTTCAGGAGTCGGTCTCCTCCTGAAGTCCTCTGGTTTCAGGAGTCGGTCTCCTCCTGAAGTCCTCTGGTTTCAGGAGTCGGTCTCCTCCTGGAGTCCTCCGGTTTCAGGAGTCAGTCTCGTCCTCCTGAAGTCCTCTGGTTTCAGGAGTCGGTCTCCTCCTCCTGAAGTCCTCTGGTTTCAGGAGTCCGTCTCCTCCTCCTCCTGAAGTCCTCTGGCTTCAGGAGTCGGTCTTGTCCTCTTGAAGTCCTCTGGCTTAAGGAGTCAGTCTCGTCCTCCTGAAGTTCCTTTGGTTTCAGGAGTCGGTCTCCTCCTCCTGAAGTCCTCTGGCTTCAGGAGTCAGTCTCGTCCTCCTGAAGTCCTCTGGCTTAAGGAGTCAGTCTCGTCCTCCTGAAGTCCTGTGGTTTCAGGAGTCGGTCTCCTCCTCCTGAAGTCCTCTGGCTTCAGGAGTCAGTCTCGTCCTCCTGAAGTCCTCTGGCTTAAGGAGTCAGTCTCGTCCTCCTGAAGTCTTCTGGTTTCAGGAGTCGGTCTCCTCCTCCTGAAGTCCTCTGGCTTCAGGAGTCAGTCTCCTCCTCCTGAAGTCCTATCCCTTCAGGAGCGACACTCCACCTCCTGAAGTCGTCACACTTCAGGAGCGACCCTCCACCTCCTGAAGTCGTCACACTTCAGGAGCGTCACTCCACCTCCTGAAGTCCTCACACTTCAGGAGCGTCACTCCACCTCCTGAAGTCGTCACACTTCAGGAACGACCCTCCTCCACCTCCTGAAGTCGTCACACTTCAGGAGCGTCACTCCACCTCCTGAAGTCGTCACACTTCAGGAGCGTCACTCCACCTCCTGAAGTCGTCACACTTCAGGAGCGTCACTCCACCTCCTGAAGTCAGTCGTCACACTTCAGGAGCAACCCTCCACCTCCTGAAGTCGTCACACTTCAGGAGCGTCACTCCACCTCCTGAAGTCCTCACACTTCAGGAGCGACACTCCACCTCCTGAAGTCGTCACACTTCAGGAGCGACCCTCCACCTCCTGAAGTCGTCACACTTCAGGAGCGACACTCCACCTCCTGAAGTCGTCACACTTCAGGAGCGACCCTCCACCTCCTGAAGTCGTCACACTTCAGGAGCGTCACTTCACCTCCTGAAGTCCTCACACTTCAGGAGCGACCCTCCACCTCCTGAAGTCGTCACACTTCAGGAGCGTCACTTCACCTCCTGAAGTCCTCACACTTCAGGAGCGACCCTCCACCTCCTGAAGTCGTCACACTTCAGGAGCGACCCTCCACCTCCTGAAGTCGTCACACTTCAGGAGCGTCACTCCACCTCCTGAAGTCCTCACACTTCAGGAGCGTCCCTCCACCTCCTGAAGTCGTCACACTTCAGGAGCGTCACTCCACCTCCTGAAGTCGTCACACTTCAGGAGCGTCACTCCACCTCCTGAAGTCGTCACACTTCAGGAGCGTCCCTGCAGTAGTATCCACACACAATGTATTGATCTCCGCACACAGCTGGCCTGGCTTCGCTTCGTGGGAGACTTGTGAAGCCAAGGAGGAGACATTACCAGTTCTCCAGGTCTCCCAGGCCGCCCACTGTGAGGGTGTGAGGGTGTGAGTGTGGGTGGGTGTGGGTGTGTGGGTGTAGCCAACCTCACACTCAGGTCTCCCAGGCCGCCCACTGTGAGGGTGTGGGGGTGTGGGTGTATGGGTGTGGGTGTGTGGGTGTAGCCAACCTCACACTCAGGTCTCCAGGCCGCCCACTGTGAGGGTGTGGGGACGTGGGTGTGGGTGGGTGTGGGTGTGTGGGTGTAGCCAACCTCACACTCAGGTCTCCAGGCCGCCCACTGTGAGGGTGTGGGTGTGTGGGTGAGGGTGGGTGTGGGTGTAGCCAACCTCACACTCAGGTCTCCCAGGCCGCTCACTGTGAGGGTGTGTGGGGGTGTGGGTGTGTGGGTGCGGGTGTAGCCAACCTCACACTCAGGTCTCCCAGGCCGCCCACTGTGAGGGTGTGGGGGTGTGGGTGTGTGGGTGTGGGTGGGTGTGGGTGTAGGCAACCTCACACCCACGTCTCCAGGCCGCCCACTGTGAGGGACGTGTGGGTGTGTGGGTGTGTGGGTGCAGCCAACCACACACCCACGTCTCCAGGCCGCCCACTGTGAGGGTGTGGGGGTGTGGGTGTGTGGGTGCAGCCAACCTCACACTCAGGTCTCCCAGGCCGCCCACTGTGAGGGTGTGGGGGTGTGGGTGTGGGTGGGTGTGGGTGTGGGTGTGGGTGTGTGGGTGTAGCCAACCTCACACTCAGGTCTCCCAGGCCGCCCACTGTGAGGGTGTGGGGGTGTGTGGGTGTGGGTGGGTGTGGGTGTAGCCAACCTCACACTCAGGTCTCCCAGGCCGCCCACTGTGAGGGTGTGTGGGTGTGTGTGGGTGTGGGTGTAGCCAACCTCACACTCAGGTCTCCAGGCCGCCCACTGTGAGGGTGTGTGGGTGTGTGGGTGTGGGTGTAGCCAACCTCACACTCAGGTCTCCCAGGCCGCCCACTGTGTGGGACGTGTGGGTGTGGGTGTGGGTGTGTGGGTGTAGCCAACCTCACACTCACGTCTACCAGGCCGCCCCTGTGTGGGTGTGGGTGTGTGGGTGTGTGGGTGTGGGTGTAGCCAACCTCACACTCAGGTCTCCCAGGCCGCCCACTGTGTGGGACGTGTGGGTGTGGGTGTGGGTGTGTGGGTGCAGCCAACCTCACACTCAGGTCTCCCAGGCCGCCCACTGTGTGGGTGTGGGTGTGTGGGTGTGTGGGTGTGGGTGTAGCCAACCTCACACTCAGGTCTCCCAGGCCGCCCACTGTGTGGGACGTGTGGGTGTGGGTGTGGGTGTGTGGGTGCAGCCAACCTCACACTCAGGTCTCCCAGGCCGCCCACTGTGTGGGTGTGGGTGGGTGTGGGTGTGTGGGTGTAGCCAACCTCACACTCACGTCTCCCAGGCCGCCCACTGTGTGGGACGTGTGGGTGTGGGTGTGGGTGTGTGGGTGTAGCCAACCTCACACTCACGTCTCCCAGGCCGCCCACTGTGAGGGTGTGGGTGTGGGTGGGTGTGGGTGTGGGTGTGTGGGTGCAGCCAACCTCACACTCAGGTCTCCCAGGCCGCCCACTGTGAGGGTGTGAGGGTGTGAGTGTGGGTGGGTGTGGGTGTGTAGGTGTAGCCAACCTCACACTCAGGTCTCCAGGCCGCCCACTGTGAGGGTGTGGGGGTGTGGGTGTGTGGGTGTGTGGGTGTAGCCAACCTCACACTCAGGTCTCCAGGCCGCCCACTGTGAGGGTGTGGGGGTGTGGGTGTGTGGGTGTGTGGGTGTAGCCAACCTCACACTCAGGTCTCCAGGCCGCCCACTGTGAGGGTGTGGGGGTGTGGGTGTGTGGGTGTAGCCAACCTCACACTCAGGTCTCCAGGCCGCCCACTGTGAGGGACGTGTGGGTGTGGGTGGGTGTGGGTGGGTGTGGGTGTGGGTGTGGGTGTGTGGGTGTAGCCAACCTCACACTCAGGTCTCCCAGGCCGCCCACTGTGAGGGACGTGTGGGTGTGGGTGTGGGTGGGTGTGGGTGTGTGGGTGTAGCCAACCTCACACTCAGGTCTCCCAGGCCGCCCACTGTGAGGGACGTGAGGGTGTGGGTGTGTGGGTGTGTGGGTGGGTGTGGGTCTGGGTGTGAGGGGAAATACTAAGTGCCAGAAGAGATACTATGGCTCAGTGAGGGATTATGAGGAGGGAGGTAGTGAGGGCTGGATGCTAAAGTGGTTGTCAAGATCAACATGAGGAGAAATACATGAGGGACAAGACCTATGAGGGAGAAGTCTTGTTGACGATGAATATTATGAGGAGGATGAATACAGAAGATGAATATTATGAGGAGAAATACAGAAGATGAGTATTATGAGGAGGAGGAATACAGAAGATGAGTATTATGAGGAGGAATACAGAAGATGAGTATTATGAGGAGGAATACAGAAGATGAGTATTGTGAGGAGGAGGAATACAGAAGATGAGTATTATGAGGAGGAGGAATACAGAAGATGAGTATTATGAGGAGGAGGAATACAGAAGATGAGTATTATGAGGAGGAGGAATACAGAAGATGAATATTATGAGGAGGAGGAATACAGAAGATGAGTATTATGAGGAGGAGGAATACAGAAGATGAGTATTATGAGGAGAAATACAGAAGATGAGTATTATGAGGAGGAATACAGAAGATGAGTATTATGAGGAGGAGGAATACAGAAGATGAGTATTATGAGGAGAAATACAGAAGATGAGTATTATGAGGAGGAATACAGAAGATGAGTATTATGAGGAGGAGGAATACAAAAGATGTGTATTATGAGGAGGAATACAGAAGATGAGTATTATGAGGAGGAATACAGAAGATGAGTATTATGAGGAGGAGGAATACAGAAGATGAGTATTGTGAGGAGGAATACAGAAGATGAGTATTATGAGGAGGAGGAATACAGAAGATGAGTATTATGAGGAGGAGGAATACAGAAGATGAGTATTATGAGGAGGAGGAATACAGAAGATGAGTATTATGAGGAGGAATACAGAAGATGAGAATTATGAGGAGGAATACAGAAGATGAGTATTATGAGGAGAAATACAGAAGATGAGTATTATGAGGAGGAATACAGAAGATGAGTATTATGAGGAGGGGAATACAGAAGATGAGTATTATGAGGAGGAGGAATACAGAAGATGAGTATTATGAGGAGGAGAATACAGAAGATGAGTATTATGAGGAGGAGGAATACAGAAGATGATATTATGAGGAGGAGGAATACAGAAGATGAGTATTATGAGGAGGAGGAATACAGAAGATGAGTATTATGAGGAGGAGGAATACAGAAGATGAGTATTATGAGGAGAGGAATACAGAAATGAGTATTATGAGGAGGAGGAATACAGAAGATGATATTATGAGGAGGAGGAATACAGAAGATGAGTATTATGAGGAGGAGGAATACAGATGAGTATTGTGAGGAGGAGGAATACAGAAGATGAATATTATGAGGAGGAGGAATACAGAAGATGAGTATTATGAGGAGGAGGAATACAGAAGATGAGTATTATGAGGAGGAGGAATACAGAAGATGAGTATTATGAGGAGGAGGAATACAGAAGATGAGTATTATGAGGAGGAGGAATACAGAAGATGAGTATTATGAGGAGAGGAATACAGAAGATGAGTATTATGAGGAGGAGGAATACAGAAGATGAGTATTATGAGGAGGAGGAATACAGAAGAATGAGTATTATGAGGGAGAGGAATACAGAGATGAGTATTATGAGGAGGAGGAAAAGAAGATGAGTATTATGAGGAGGAGGAATACAGATGAGTATTATGAGGAGGAGGAATACAGAGATGAGTATTATGAGAGGAGGAATACAGAAGATGAGTATTATGAGGAGAGGAATACAGAAGATGAGTATTATGAGGAGGAGGAATACAGAAGATGAGTATTATGAGGAGGAGGAATACAGAAGATGAGTATTATGAGGAGGAGGAATACAGAAGATGAGTATTATGAGGAGGAATACAGAAGATGAGTATTATGAGGAGGAATACAGAAGATGAGTATTATGAGGAGGAGGAATACAGAAGATGAGTATTATGAGGAGGAGGAATACAGAAGATGAGTATTATGAGGAGGAGGAATACAGAAGATGAGTATTATGAGGAGGAATACAGAAGATGAGTATTATGAGGAGGAGGAATACAGAAGATGAGTATTATGAGGAGGAATACAGAAGATGAGTATTATGAGGAGGAGGAATACAGAAGATGAGTATTATGAGGAGGAGGAATACAGAAGATGAGTATTATGAGGAGGAGGAATACAGAAGATGAGTATTGTGAGGAGGAATACAGAAGATGAGTATTATGAGGAGGAGGAATACAAAGATGAGTATTGTGAGGAGGAATACAGAAGATGAGTATTATGAGGAGGAATACAGAAGATGAGTATTATGAGGAGGAGGAATACAAAAGATGAGTATTATGAGGAGGAGGAATACAGAAGACGAGTATTATGAGGAGGAGGAATACAGAAGATGAGTATTGTGAGGAGGAGGAATACAGAAGACGAGTATTATGAGGAGGAGGAATACAGAAGATGAGTATTATGAGGAGGAGGAATACAGAAGATGAGTATTGTGAGGAGGAGGAATACAGAAGATGAGTATTATGAGGAGGAGGAATACAAAAGATGAGTATTGTGAGGAGGAATACAGAAGATGAGTATTATGAGGAGGCATACAGAAGATGAGTATTATGAGGAGGAGGAATACAAAAGATGAGTATTATGAGGAGGAGGAATACAGAAGATGAGTATTATGAGGAGGAGGAATACAAAAGATGAGTATTATGAGGAGGAGGAATACAGAAGATGAGTATTATGAGGAGGAGGAATACAGAAGATGAGTATTATGAGGAGGAGGAATACAAAAGATGAGTATTATGAGGAGGAGGAATACAGAAGATGAGTATTATGAGGAGGAATACAGAAGATGAGTATTATGAGGAGGAGGAATACAGAAGATGAGTATTGTGAGGAGGAGGAATACAGAAGATGAGTATTATGAGGAGGAATACAGAAGATGAATATTATGAGGAGGAATACAGAAGATGAGTATTATGAGGAGGCATACAGAAGATGAGTATTATGAGGAGGAGGAATACAGAAGATGAGTATTATGAGGAGGAGGAATACAAAAGATGAGTATTATGAGGCGAAATACCAGTACAGAGCGAGCATGGTGTTGGACCAGGGCAATAACACAACAAGAGCGAGACACATTTGCATGAACCAATACCACGCTACCGGGTCACTGTCCGATACCAGACCACTGTCCGATACCAGGGTATACCAGACCACTGTCCGATACCAGGGTATACCAGACCACTCTCCGATACCAGGGTACCAGACCACTGTCCGATACCAGGGTATACCAGACCACTGTCCGATACCAGGGTGTACCAGACCACTATCCGATATCAGGGTATACCAGACCACTGTCCGATACCAGGGTATACCAGACCACTATCCAATACCAGGGTATACCAGACCACTCTCCGATACCAGGGTATACCAGACCACTCTCCGATACCAGGGTATACCAGACCACTGTCCGATACCAGGGTATACCAGACCACTGTCCGATACCAGGGTATACCAGACCACTGTCCGATATCAGGGTATACCAGACCACTGTCCGATATCAGGGTATACCAGACCACTGTCCGATACCAGGGTATACCAGACCACTATCCAATACCAGGGTATACCAGACCACTCTCCGATACCAGGGTATACCAGACCACTCTCCGATACCAGGGTATACCAGACCACTGTCCGATACCAGGGTATACCAGACCACTGTCCGATATCAGGGTATACCAGACCACTATCCAATACCAGGGTATACCAGACCACTCTCCGATACCAGGGTATACCAGACCACTCTCCGATACCAGGGTATACCAGACCACTGTCCGATACCAGGGTATACCAGACCACTGTCCGATATCAGGGTATACCAGACCACTCTCCGATATCAGGGTATACCAGACCACTGTCCGATACCAGGGTATACCAGACCACTATCCAATACCAGGGTATACCAGACCACTCTCCGATACCAGGGTATACCAGACCACTGTCCGATACCAGGGCATAGCAGACCACTATCCAATACCAGGGTATACCAGACCACTGTGCGATACCAGGGTATACCAGACCACTGTCCGATACCAGGGTATACCAGACCACTATCCAATACCAGGGTATACCAGACCACTGTGCGATACCAGGGTATACCAGACCACTGTCTGATACCAGGGTATACCAGACCACTGTCCGATACCAGGGTATACCAGACCACTATCCAATACCAGGGTATACCTGACCACTATCCAATACCAGGGTATACCAGACCACTATCCGATACCAGGGTATACCAGACCACTATCTGGTCTCAGACCATCCATGGCTGAGAGATTCTATGTAACATTACAAGTGAATAGTGAATAATAATGTGAGACATTTTGGAGCCACGAGAGATGATATACATCTCCATTGTAGTGAGAGATCAACATTGTGTCTCTCTCTCTCAAGAGATAAATGGCTCAGTGTCTCTCTTGGCCAGAAGCCCCCCGCTGTCTCTCAGAGAGAGAGAGAGAGAGAGAGAGAGAGAGAGACAGAGAGAGAGAGAGAGAGAGAGAGAGAGACAGACAGACAGACAGACAGAGACAGAGACAGAGAGAGACTATGGCTCGTCAACCTCTAGCTCATAAATGAATGAGGCATAGACCCATGAATGAGACATAGATCCATGAATGAGGAATAGATCCATGAATGAGGTAGAGACCCATGAATGAGGCACAGATCCATGAATGAGGCAGAGACCCATGAATGAGACATAGATCCATGAATGAGGTAGAGACCCATGAATGAGGCATAGACCCATGAATGAGACATAGACCCATGAATGAGACATAGACCCATGAATGAGGCATAGATCCATGAATGAGGCATAGACCCATGAATGAGGCATAGATCCATGAATGAGACATAGATCCATGAATGAGGCATAGACCCATGAATGAGGCATAGACTCATGAATGAGGCAGAGACCCATGAATGAGGCATAGATCCATGAATGAGACAGAGACCCATGAATGAGGCATAGACCCATGTATGAGGCATAGACCCATGTATGAGGCATAGAGCCATGAATGAGACAGAGACCCATGAATGAGGCATAGACCCATGAATGAGGCATAGACCCATGAATGAGGCGTAGATCCATGAATGAGACATAGATCCATGAATGAGGAATAGACCCATGAATGAGGCGTAGATCCATGAATGAGACATAGACCCATGAATGAGACATAGACCCATGAATGAGACATAGACCCATGAATGAGACATAGATCCATGAATGAGGCATAGATCCATGAATGAGGCATAGACCCATGAATGAGGCATAGACCCATGAATGAGGTACAGATCCATAAATGAGGCATAGACCCATGAATGAGACATAGACCCATGAATGAGGTACAGATCCATGAATGAGGCATAGACCCATGAATGAGGCATAGACCCATGAATGAGGCATAGACCCATGAATGAGACATAGACCCATGAATATTCCACTCATACTATTATGGGTTTTGCTACATTTCATGAGGTAATATGTAAACCCATTGTTCAACAGACATACTGACTACACATATTGACCCCATTATACCCCATTAACACATCACTTGGCTAATTATGATCTAAAGTAATTGTTTGTTTGGGTTGTAGTCTGTAAATTACAACAGTCATTTAGTCCGTCAATGTCACGATATAATTATTACAATTATCATTATAATTATCAAACGGAAAGTATATTAACAATTCTTCCTTAATTATTGAATATAATTCTATGTCTCTCACACCTGTAATGAAGGGAAGGAACAATGAGAAGAAAC